>NC_026001.2:48627998-48666379 GCF_000442705.2 Elaeis guineensis | reverse complement strand
TTTGGCGCCCCTTAACTTGCCATGTTTGGATAAGCCTTGACTAGGTATTTGACCTAGACAAGGACTCTATCATATCTCTCTATATAAGATGAGTTTCTTTATGAAATTTTTGAAGTAGATAGAGATTTGAGAGACCTTTGGGCCATCCAAAATCAGAGAGAAAGACCTTTGGGTGGTAGAGATATAAAAGACACAAGTTAGGGTGTCTAGAGAGAGAAACGAGAAGAAGAAGAGGGTCTTCTTCTAGGGTTGTTTGTTTTCATATCTTTCCTCCCTCCATCTTGAGTTTTCTAAGAGCGTCTCAGATCTAAAACTCCTTCTTTTACTTTCCATCTTTGGAAGAGTCCAAATCAAGAAGAAGGAGGCACCTGATCAACCATCAAAGAAGGATCAGTGCAGTACTAGCATACTGTGCTGATTTCCTGAAGCAGGACTTCTGATCGAGATTCGTGGGCTCGTGTGGACGACTCCTAGAGGCTGGATGCATGTGTGGCTTGCAACATCATCCTCAAGCCCAGATCAGTAAGGTTAGAACGTCTAACCTGCAAGGTAATAGATCTGATCTATTGTTTAATACATACATTAGATGTAGTATAGAAACATGTTGATATGATCAACATGTAGTTCATGCTATATTTATATATTTTAATTTTTAATTTAATGCTATGTAATAATCATGTAATAGGATCTTAGATCTAGGAATTCTTTAATTTTAGAAAATAATTTTAATTTATTTTAGTCTTCCGCTGTATGATCTTGAAAAAGTTTCAAGATCTAACCCTGAAACCCTAGATCTGGTTCCAACATTCAGTTCGGAGACCCTCGACCTCTGCCTTCTTCCTTTCCTCCTCTAAGACAGCCCTCAGATCAGATGAGGTTTGTCCCTCCTTTTGCAGCACCTCCTGGAGACTTGTGACCTCGACGATCTTCTCCTCGAGGTGGGCAGCCTCGGCCAGGCGACCTTCCTCCGCCCGGGCTGCCTCCCTCTTGGCAATCTTCATCACCTCGACGTTGGCGATGAGCTGGTGTCCAATCTGCAAGAGAGGTCGGGGAGTCAATATAAAGGCTAAGGAGTAAACTAAATAAAGAAGCAAGAAGAAGGAAAAAGTGAATCGACCTACCTCGAGAAAAGATCCCAAAGAGTCTCAGACCTGCAGCTCAGGATCAGCAAGGACGATCCTGTGGATGACCTCGAGCAGAATGCACCCTTCGACCAGTCTCTTTATTAAATCCTTATTGTTGAAGGAATTTTCCCCCAGATCTTCCTCGGGCCGTCGGCCCCTCGATGGCAGCCTTGCGGCGCGGCTCTTGCGGGCTAGGGTCTTCTTTCTCCTCCTTTCGGCCTCTGGTGCCCCCTCGGGATGAGCCTCTGGAGCAGGAACCTCGATTGGGGGGCTCCGTGAGTAGGCTCGGGGGACTTCGGGCTCGACATCAGAAGGAGCGTCGACGGCAACAGCCACTTGAGCAGGCGCGGCCGAGTTCGTCTCTTCTATCCTGGCTCTCTTCACCGACCTCAAAGTCGCGGTGCCTTTTCTCTTCTGGTTCTTGAGACCTTGGGCTAACCTCCGAGCCATGCCTGTGTCCATGTCTGCAATAAAAGAAGATCGACACAGCTTAGAAATAGAAGAGAAAGGGAAAGCAAAAAAAAGAAAAAGAAAAAGAAAAAGAATATATGCATACATATATATATTAATGATAGTACCGGCAGGGTCAAGAGGGCTCAGGCCGACGTTAAACAAGAGTTGTTCCTTCAAAAGTTCAGAGAGGAGGGGGGCTGGATAGGCCTCGAGCTTATTGGAGGCTTCGAGGTCGTCCCTTTCCAGGCTAGAATCCCAACGGACGGAATCCCTCAGAGAGCCCCAGGGGGTAATCCCAGCTCCAAGGTTGGGCATCGGATGTAGAAGTACCTCTTCTTTCAGTTGTGGATAGAAGAGGGGGCACCTTTCAACAACCCCTTTCTACCGAACTGGAGGGAGAAGTACCACCAGTCCTTTGCCGAAGGGTGACGCTTGAAAGTGTAGAAATTCCTAAATAGGAAAGGGTTGGCTGGACTTCAGCTAGGCAACAGAGGGAAAGAAATCCTATTAGAAATCTAAAGGAGTTCGGTGCTATAGAAACTAAAGAAATATTTAAAAAGCAGAAGAGAGCGATGACAAAAGGCGGGAGCAAAAGTCGAAGCCTGGCGCGGAAAGCTTCTGGTATAAATAGAAGCAGCCAGGGGGAGGAGTGCTGGCCCAGCCAGTCGGCCCGGGAAGCTCCAGCTCGTACTCCGGAGGAACCCCGTACTGAATCCTAATCAGTGAGAGTTCCTTCGGAGTTTGAGAGCTGGGGATGGTGTCTGGTACAAAGATCGGATGAGGTTCATCTACAAAATTGAGGTTTTTGGGAGCTGGGACGGACGAACTCCTAGAACTACTAGAGGAGGAAGTGCTGGAGGATATTATGGATCGAGCAAAAATCCTAAAAATCTCGAAAAAATTGAGAAAAATAAGATAAGGGGCGCTCGCAGAAAACTGAACAGGCGAAATGTAACAAAAGAAAAATGGAAGAAGAACAGCAAGAGAAAAAGCAAAGAGGGGAGTTTTGAAACTAACCTAGGTTGGTCCGAGAAGTGCAGAGATATAGAGATGGGGATCGACTCGAAGAACGCCTAAGGCCGAACAGGATGGAACTCTCGGAGAAGAAGAAGGGCACCAACAGGACTCTCAGGCAAAGTGAAATCCCTGAAAGGAGGGAGTGGGTTTAAATAGGCTACAGGGCCCGGCGCAGTAATGATTGCGGATCTCCTCTGGCTGACCTACACTCGCCGTGTGTTCCATTCACCATGGCAGGTGGCTGAAAATGGCTGACAGCTGACAAAATCGTTATTGTGCCTAAAGCCACGCTCCAACAAAAATTTTGAAAAAAATCTTTTCGGATCGCCTTGATTTGAAAAAACTCCAGCACCAGTGCGCCAAATGCCAAAATATCTGAAAACGATCGAGTGCAAAAATCAAGGGAAGCAACTTCGACTGTGAGAATTCTTTGTACTTCCTTCATTCAAAACCCGAACTCGAAAGTAGAAGGACTGGTGTTGGGTATAAAATATCCTCAGTCGAAGTTTGTAAAAGGCTGACCCTTCCAGGGCTTTTCCAGCTTCCGACCTTATGTGATGTCTTTCCGAACTCCCTCGACCGTTCGAGCTTCCATAATGCCATCCGGGCTTCTCCAACCATGAGTTTCTCCATTCATCCACCGGATTGCTCCAAACACCCTTTGAACTTCGCTATCGATCGATTTTTTACAGTGATCGACTATTCACGAAATCCCTTCCAGACTTCTTCCGACCACGGATGACTCTACTTCGAACTTCTTCCAGACTTCGTCAGTGTCCGACCTTCTCCGACAATGGGATTTCTATAGTAACCAGATTCCATCCAAGTTTCTACGACGATCAACCACCATCCGGATTCCATTCGAGCTCCTACGAGAATCGAATTTCAGCCAAACTCCTACTGCAAGCGGTCTACTCCGAATATCTACTACAAGCGGTCTACTCCAAACTTCTACTACAAGCGGTCTACTCCGAACTTCTACTACGAGCGGTCTACTCTGGATCTCTACTATAAGCGAATTCCATCCGAGCTTCTATTGTAAACAAATTTCTTCCAAACTTCTATTACAGGCAGACTTCAGCCGAGCTCCTACAGTGGATGGATCCCAGATGAGCTTCTACAATGGGACAGGCTCCACCAGCCATGTCACTACTCCGAGCTCCCACGACAACCGATCTTCGACCGAGCTTCTACAATAAGCGGCCTCCTTTCAGCCTTCTACAAGTATCGGACTCCGTCTGAACTTCCATAGCGGATGGATTCTGGATGAACTTCTACAACAGACGAGCTCCAGCAGCTAGATTTCTACAATGGCCGACCATTTTTGATGTCTACCATACCTCCCCAGCCATCAACCTTCAATAGTGTCAGTCGGACTTCAACAACACCAACCAGACTTCCACAAGATCCTCCAGACTCCTCCAATGGACGAACCTCCCCAACGCCATCCGAAGTCCACTGCTGGTCGACCCTTTGTCGGATTTCTCATGAAACCAAACTTTTCCAACAGAAAGTTCCCATCCGAGCTTCTACAACAGATGACTCCCACCTGCAGCATCAGTGCTCTAGGCACCCAACAACAGTAGACCCATCAACAACCTCGAAAACATCCGAGCTTCTCCTGGATCGACGAGACAGAGAGCCATTCCGCTCCATCAGACATTTTAGCCAAGCTTCAGCCGACAGATCCGAACTCTTTAGCAAGTCACGACAATGGCCACTACCCTACTCCACTCTTTGTAATGGATTCCACGTGGCTCCACCACTCTCTGGCAAGTCGCGACAACGGACACTACTCCACTCTCCGTAACAAACTCCACGTGGCCCTGAACGGCCCTCTGACGCCACTACTCTCCGTAACAAACTCTGCATGGCCCTGAACGGCCCACTACCAGGCAGTTACAGATGTCGCTATCAATCAGTTATGCCCTCTGTCTATAAAAAGGGACTCTCAGATACGTTCTTCTCTAAGCTCTAAACTCTATCTTGAAACTCTGCCAAAATTCTCATTCGAGCATCCCATTTCTGTTGAAGCAGAGTACTGACTTGAGCGTCGGAGGGTCTTGCCGGAGCACCCCCAACTCCGATTTAGACTTCCCTTGCAGGTCCCGACGGCGGACGCGATCATCTCAACTCTAGCTTCTCCGACGTCGGCGGAATTCTGCACCAACAAGAATCTTTCTAGCTCTCTTATCAAATTTTCTCTTAGATTTTATACATTTCTTTATGTATGATTTATTTAGTCTAAATTTATTCTTTTCTTAGTTTTTGATCTTATATTATTTTTACAAAATATTTTTTGTACAATTTTTGGAAATTTTTTAGAATTATAGTAAGACATAAATAATATCCTCTGATTGTATGATGTATTGATTTCTTTTGATGTATCGATAAAAAATTTAAAATAGGTTAAGAAAAGGTTTCTCAATATGACTCCTTGTTTTAAGATTTTAATTAATAAGAATGATATTTTAATATAAAATTCTGCTATGTATACTTGAACTTTAACGACCTTATGGTTTACTTTTAGTTTTCTTCCTTCGGTAGTTTGAAGATTTTGGTTAGATTTTTCAAAGTATCTTGAAAGAATTAGGCCTTGTCTGATACAATTTATTTTAGCTCCAGAATCTAACAAAGCTTCATATCTAAAATGATATCTATCTTTTAGTTTAAATGAAGCATCATAGATCCATTTTTTATTCAGTTTCTTAGAAATCTTTTGAGTTTTTTTATCAAATTTCTTTTTGGATCTTTTATATTTCTCATCTATCCAAGATCCAAATTTGTAGTCAAGATTTTTAAAGTCATAGAGATAGTTTTTCCTTTTTCTTTTATGCAACTTTATAGATGGATCTCTGATCAATTCAGATTTATTAAAAAGAATTACTCTATTTATCTTATTGATAATATCTATGTATTCTATCCTAGTTCTATCTTTTTCTAAGAGTAAAAAAATAATTTCTAAATCAACTCCTAAGTCAATTCCTAAGCTTAAAAATTGGTTTAAATTTAAAGAATAAAATCTTTTTAAACCTAAAGAAGATCCTAATATAGCAGAGTAAGTATCTCTATACCATCTAAACTCAAATAAATTTCTACTCCTAATGTTACTTAATTTATTATTATTATCTATATAAAATTTATCTACTGTGTTCAAAAGATAATCTAAAGGATTGTGGCTTTTAGAATTCTTTTGAATAATATTCATAATTTTTGAGATAGTGGAAAATATTTTTCACCAACCTTTCAATTGCCTAAACAAGTAATTTACCATTATCTTAGCAATTGGAATTTGTGAATAATCATGAATTTTACAGTCTTTCAAATGTATCATTGTCAATTGATGACAACTATTAATCATTTGAAATTCAGTAAATCCATCAGGGTTCCAACCAAGAGATCTCTTCTTGGATTGGATAGTGGATAAGTTGTCAGAGGTTTTTGATAACTGTGAATCTACTAAGGTTAGTCTAAGATAATAGTTTATTATCTTAGGGACCTCAAATATAAGTTTATAGTTAGAAATTAATTTATCTTCAGTATTTTCTGAGATAAACAATTCACTAACTATATTTTTTCTACTAACTATTCTCTTATTCTCAGTATTTTCTGAGACTAAGAGATTATTAAATCTTAACGAATTACTAATTTCTATGGGACTACTAGTATTTAAAGAATTATTAATTTTTTTATCCTTAGAGAAATATAAAGTTTCATGAATCTCTTCAAATAAAAGAATTAAACTAGATTTACTAGATGGGAGAGACGAGTTTAAAGTAGATTGATTTGGAGATAAAGAGTCTGGCTTGAATAAATCATAAGTAGAAGCACAAGAATCAAATATAAAAGTTTTTTCTTCAAGTGTTTCATCCGAAGAAGTTTTATCAGCTTGGTTTAATATGATTTTATTTAATTCTTTCAAGAACTCCTTTTCTAATGATGCTTCTAAAAGGTCAGATGTTGGAGGTTCTTTAGTCAAATCTAAATATTCTTCTTCAATAATCTCTTTTTCATTTTCAATTGGTACATTTAATCGATTGATGCCTAAATTTGATTCATCAGATATAGGGTTCAAATTAACTTCAGTATTAGGATCATAAATAGTCTCAATGATTTCATCAGAAGGATTTTTGTCAATCAAAATTTTATCAGATTCTTCAAATAAATTATTTTCAGTTTCAATATTTAATAGATTGGGTGTAATATCTTGCTTTATGATAGACTCACCAATCTTTTCAGTCTCAGTTTCTAAAGGATTGGGTATAGTATCAATATCTATTGTAAAATCAACAATCTTAACTAATAAATTGTCAGAATAATTCCAATCAAATTCAGATTCTTTTTATCTTCTAAAAAATTATTATTCTATTTTTCTACAAGGTTGAGAAAATAATTCAAGCAATCTTGTTGTCCCTTGTCCTGATCTAAATGCTTAGAAATCTTATCAGAATAAATTTCTTTATGATCCTTAGCTCTTTCTTTCAGTAGACTAGTACTTATTTTCTTTGGCTTATAAGATTTTGAAACAGCTTTTGTATCCTTAGTAAGATTTTCAGTAAAAATTCTAGTAGGATTTTGGCATCTTATTGGCTGAATATGTACCTTATCTTTTCTATTTGGAGGTATCGCCCATTTTTGGGAAAGAACCTTAATTCTCAACTCTTGATATTTAGGATTTACATCTTCAAGACCTTTAGGATAGTATTTTATAAACCAGTCAAAGAAAAGAATATTTCTCTCTTTAGCTCTCATTTGTGTAGACCATACTTCTCTTATGAAATCTCATTTTTTCTTATTATAAATTCAATAAAATCATATATTTTTTTAATTTTTGGTAGAATTAAAGTCTGCACTAAGTAGTTCCCTATCTATCTGAAAATCAGCTATTCTTAAGTATCTATTATCTAAATGTGTATCAAATATATCTTTAATTACTAGTCTAGCTATTCATTTTACATCTATTTTAATATTACTTTGAGAATCGAATGAAGTTCTTATTTTTAGTTCTATACTATAATCATCTAACCTATCTTCTAGCTCCTCAATTGTTACAGTTTTTCTATTCATTTTGCCTTGTATAGATATTTTTGAATTAAAACTAATATTTTAATAATAGGATAATTTATAATGCGGATAACTACCAGATCAGAATCATTTAAAGGTTTTACCCATTTCCAATATAGTATAAGACAGAGTAGAATCAGTCATCAATCATTCGGCAAGAGATCTAAGGATACCAGCCATAGAGACTATACCATTAGACTATTTGCGACTTATCACCCAAGTGCCTTCCCTTGGCTAAGCAAGATTTATCGCACTCGCTGTACGTATTTTGCTCTAAACGGCTAAGAAAATCATCAGATCCCCTCCCCGACACGAAGAATGGTGGCTACTTGGCTCTGATACCAATTTTGACCCGAGCCAACATGCATACATGTGGAAGCAGTGGTGTGTGTGTGTGAGAGAGAGTGGGTCAATGCCACAGGCATATTGTCACAGCAGTGTGACCTACGTGTGTACACGTAGAAGCAGTAAATGGGTCGACTACGTGCGTACACGTAGAAGCAGTGAATGGATGTGCAAACTATGAGCTATACGATACTGTCCGCATGCACCATATAACAAACAGCCCGAAACTGAGGATTAAAAGCAAAATGATTATGATTAAGGAGTAAAGGTCAAACCTACTGATAATATCTAGATAAATAGAAAACAAAATAAAGGTAAAAAATAGATAGAATGAAGATGAAGGAAGGACTAATAAAACTCAGACATATGATCAATAGACTAACAAAAGTCTAAAGGCAGTCTAAGAAAATAAAAATCTAAACTAAGATACAGGCTTATGGAAGGTGAAAACAAACTAAAGCATAGGCTAATGAAAGACTAAAGTACAAACTAGTGCTAACATGATATCAAACTAAGTTAATATAAGAAATTATAGAATGAAACATAAACTAATTAATAATAGCACAAGCCGAAAGAGCTATATATCCAACACAAAGTAAATAGACTAATCTGAGAGTAACAGAGGATTAAAACTATAAATAGACTAACATAGCAAACTATACTAAAAGTAAACTGTAACTTATAAACTATAATCAAAGGATAAATTAACTACAGAATAAATAAAATTAACAAAAGGAACAAACTGATTACTAACTAACTATAGTAACTAAAACTAACTGATAACTAGTAGCACTAAATAAATAAAAGCAAACCAAAATGGAAAAGACTGCTACAGAAAGAAATAAGACTTAACTAAGAATAAAATAAAAGATAAATAAAACTAATAAAATGAAATAAAGTACAGTACAGTACTTAAATAATGAAGCAAAGAAATAAACAAAAGCTTAAAATAAAAGCATAACAGAGTACTCTAACTAATTAGATAGCATATAGTCACTCCATTGTTTACTTTGCGACTGCACAAGAGATTGCACTATGATTTTAGTACAATCTTATAGCATGTTACAGGTGGTATTTGGGTTGTTTATCCAGATTGATCCATTGTTTACTTCATAATCTCTACCAACCTTAGGGTTGTTTATCCTCAGAAGATTGATCCATTGTTTACTTCACAGCCTCGATAGCATTTCGGTTGTTTACCGTCGTGCTACAGTAACATGCTATAGTATGCAATAGTACTGCACAGAATTTCTACTACAGTACTACATGGTGCATATGCTACAGTAATTAACTGTAGTACTAAACAGTAACTATGAACAGTAATGAAGAGTAATAAATAGTAACCAATCTTTAAACATAAAGAAAGCTTAAAACATAACTAACAATAGTAAAATGGAAAGAAAAATGAGCTTTAGTTATAAAAAGACACTTACAAAGAGACTGATGAAATTGAAATACACAATGTACAAGTTTATGTACACTAATCAAACTGGAGCAAACTTAAATACAAATCACAAATGCCAATATATGCTAATACGTGACTAATCACACCATAAACACACTTATTTACAAAAAAACTCACATGGGTTAGCAGAGCTAAGACAGAGCTTGTGCAATATCTGTAGAGGAAATGATGGAAGGAGATGGAATGAAATTGTTTGAAGGAAGAATGATGAGTGAAAAAGTAATGGAGATAGATTAGTAGATGATGAAGGAAGAAAACTTCTCAAAAAATGAAAAAAAGCTTTCTCAAGAAGAAAGGCGCTCTTTGCAAACAAAAGAAGTCTCCCTTTAACCAAAGCAGTGAAGGGTATTTATAGTGGAGGTTTAATGGAAGAGAGAATGGAGTCTGGTGGATGAAAACAAAAGAGAGTGTACGAAGTGGTATTTGATGGAGAAAAGCAACCCAAGATGAGATTAAACAAAGATAAGTGGAAGAGGAAAAGAGACTTCACATTGCGTGTCTCTGATGAAAGAGGAAGAAGACTAAGAGAAGAAGATTAGAAGAGAAAAGAAAGGATGGAGATAACTTAAGAGAGGAAAGAGCTCTGCCATAGTATCGAATCCCTCTCTTGGCCTTGCCTCTCTGCACTCGGCTTCCTCCTGAACAGATGCCTTCCCTTTTATTTATAGACGAGGGAAGGAACTATGCAGTCGAACTATGTGGACTTCAATTAGTTTGGAGTCCGGATGGACTTCACTTGGTTTGGAGTTCGGAAGCTTCTGAAAGTTAGAACCGAAGTCGGAACTTAATTGATTTTAAGTCCGAGTTCCTAAAGTTTTTGTCTTCTTTGTACAGTGTTAGGAATGTTCCTGTAGATGAACAGTAGTGATGAACAGGAGTGATGTTAGGAATCTTCCTGTAGCTTTCTTGTCATCTTCTGATCCTGGTGTAGACTTTGATATAGACCAGATTTTGAAGATGAATCATCTAAAATTAGACCAACTTCAATAATAGTAGTAATGGTCGTTATCAGAAGATAGTGGTAATAGAAAAGTCACTAGATTGTACCTGCAAATAAAAGTTTTTCTACCAAGAAATTGGTAGAAGGGTTGGTAGAAAAATATTTCTTTTTTTTTTTTCATTCTTTCTTTTTTTTTTTATAGCTCAACCTTCCTGAGTGAGTTGGTTAAGTACTAGAGTAAATTGTCTTGGTCATCCTTCTGAATGAGATTGGTTGAGTGATAAAGTTGCTAAGTCTTCTAGATTTGTGTTGCTTGATTGAGGATCTGCATGCTCCAGAGATTGCTTAATTTATCTTATTTTGCATTGTATCTCTTCTGGATAATTTGCTTCATCGAATAAAGGGTCCCATATCTTTTTTCAAGCCCCTGCTACTTTAAGATTTAAATCGAGTACAGTAGTTACCCGAATTCTTTCATCAGACTAGCATCATTGAGTCTTCTTTTCTTAAGCTCTCCAGTAGACTTTTAAGAGATTTTTTTCTTGATATTCTTTAAATTAAAATTGTCTGGAAGCTCTTCTTCTTCTACATCGCAAATTGTAATATAGTCTTCATCTTCAAAGATACTGACTTCATAGATTTGGAAAGGATAATTTACTGCTTTAATATCTTTGGTTTCAATACCACTAAAAATTATAACTTTTAATATTTCTTTATATATGTTTTCTATTTCATATAGAACTTCACTGACCACAGCTGGAAACATATATAAATTGACGAAAGGATCTACTAATATTACTTGTACCAATTCTTTATATAGTGCTCTGAGTTCTTCTTTAGCATACTCATTAATCAATGGAAGATATAACTTAGGATAACTCTATCTATCTATTAGAAAAAATTACATGTCTACAAACAGTTCATTTCTGTCTATCAAAAAGATTAGCAATTATTCATGCAGTTCTTTTGTTTTATTGGGCTGGGTGGCTTTTTGATAAATATTTTCTAGAAGTTCACTAGTTAAAACCATTTGAGCTTTTTCCCAATAGTTAAGTCTCTTTTGCTTATTTGCCATAGGAGTCTTCAATTTAAAAAGAGTAACCAAATCAAGTGTGATTTGATTTGAGTGTTCATCAGATAATCTTAATTTTTCTCATGGTACCATCAAAGATAATTTTTTTTCAGATAAATGATCAACAAGAGCTATCATAGCCTTTCTAAAGTCTGCTTTCTGATTCAAAAGATGAGTTACCCATATCTTGTTGACCAAATCATAAGTTTTTTGAGAAAGTTCTGGCTTGTAATTTTGAGAAAAACTTTCTTTCTCAAGAGCAGTCCTTCTATTTTGTATTTTTTTTTCAAGATCTATTTTTTTGCAAAATCTTAAAGATAAAAGGTTAGAATATAGTCTTTGAGCAGCTCCTTTTAATTTATCTTTTCTCTTTATATGTAGATTTGATTGCTTGCATCAAATATCTGATTTTCTTCTATTTTGGAGTTGTCTTGATGAAGTATATCTCCTGAGATAAACACTATATTAGTATATAGAAGTAAAAGCTTATATGTTGCCCAAAATATTATTGTAATGAGATCTTCCATAGTCAAAAAGTCTTTGTAACTTTGTAAACTCAATTTTCTTCTTCTCTTATAATTTTTAAGTGTAACTGTTTGTTTTGAAAAGTAATATTTTCTCAAATAAATGAGAAGCTCAGAGATCTTATAATTTACCGAATGATGACCTTCTTTATTGCTTTTATAACAAATAAATATAAATAAAGTATTAGTTGATTCCTTTTATTTTGCATCTTAGGAATCTTTCTAGTTCTCTTATCAAATTTTCTCTTAGATTTTATATATTTCTTTATGTATAATTTATTCAGTCTAAATTTAGATTGATAATAAAAATTGATAGAAATGTAAAGATTATTTATTCTTTTCTTAGTTTTTAATCTTATATTATTTTTATAAAATATTTTTTGTATAATTTTGAAAATTTTTTGGAATTATAGTAAGACTTAAATAATATCCTTTGATTGTATGATGTATTGATTTCTTTTGATGTATCGATAAAAAATTTAAAATAGGTTAAGAAAAGGTTTCTCAATATGACTCCTTGTTTTAAGATTTTAATTAATAAGAATGACATTTTAATACAAAATTCTCCTATGCATACTTGAACTTTAAAGACCTTATGGTTTACTTTTAGATTTCTTCCTTCAGTAGTTTGAATATTTTGATTAGATTTTTCAAAATATCTTGAAGGAATTAGGCCTTGTCTGATACAATTTATTTTAGCTCCAGAATCTAACAAAGCTTCATATCTAAAACGATATCCATCTTTTAGTTTAAAAGAAGCATCACAGATCCATTTTTTATTCAATTTCTTAAAAATCTTTTGAGTTTTTTTATCAAATTTCTTTTTGGATCTTTTATATTTCTCATCTATCTAAGATCCAAATTTATAGTCAAGATTTTTAAAGTCATAGAGATAGTTTTTCCTTTTTCTTTTATGTGAGTTTATAGATGGATCTCTGATCAATTCAGATTTATTAAAAAAAATTACTCTATTTATCTTACTGAAAATACCTATGTATTCTATCCTAGTTCTATCTTTTTCTAGGAGTAAAAGAACAGTTTCTAAATCAATTCCTAAGTCAATTCCTAAGCTTAAAAATTGGTTTAAATTTAAAGAATAAAATATTCTTAAACTTAAAAAAGATGCTAACATAGTAGAGTAAGTATCTCTATACCATCTAAACTCAAATAAATTTCTACTCCTAAAATTATTTAATTTATTATTATTATCTATATAAAATTTATCTACTGTGTTCAAAAGATAATCTAAAAGATTGTGGCCTTTAGAATTCTTTTGAACAATATTCATAATTTCTGAGTTAGTGGAAAAGATTTTCCACCAACCTTTCAATTGCCGGAACAAGTAATTTACCATTGTCTTAGCAATTAAAATTTATGAATAATCATGAATTTTATAATTTTTCAAATGTATCATTATCAATTGATGAGAACTATTAACCATTTGAAATTTAGTAAATCCATCGGGTTCCAACCAAGAGATCTCTTCTTGGATTGGATAGTGGATAAGTTGTTAGAGATTTTTGATAATTGTGAATCCACTAAGGTCGGTCTAAGATAATAATTTATTATCTTAGGGATCTTAAATATAAGTTTGTAGTTAGAAATTAATTTATCTTCAGTATTTTCTAAGATAAACAATTCACTAACTATATTTTTCTACTAACTATTCTCTTATTCTAGTATTTTTTGAGACTAAGGGATTATTAAATCCTAACGAATTACTAATTTCTAAAGAACTACTAGTATTTAAAGAATTATTAATTTTTTTATCCTTAGAGAAATATGAAGTCTCATGAATCTCTTCAGATAAAGAAATTAGACTAGATTTACTAGATGAGAGAGACAAGTTTAAAGTAGACTGATTTAAAGATAAAGAGTCTGGCTTGAATAAATCATAAGTAGAAGCACAAGAATCAAAATAGAAGTTTTTTCTTCAAGTGTTTCATCAGAAGGAGTTTTATCAACTTGGTTTAATATGATTTTATTTGATTCTTCCAAGAACTCTTTTTTTAATGGTGCTTCTAAAAGGTCAGATGTTGGAGGTTCTTTAGTCAGATCTAAATGTTCTTCTTCGATAATCTCCTTTTCATTTTCAATTGGTACATTTAATCGATTGATAACTAGATTTGATTCATCAGATATAGGGTTCAAATTAACTTCAGTATTAGGATCATAAATAGTCTCAATGACTTCATCAGAAGGATTTTTGTCAATCAAAATTTTATCAGATTCTTCAAATAAATCATTTTCAGTTTCAATATTTAATAGATTGGGTGTAGTATCTAGCTTTATGATAGACTCACCAATCTTTTCATCTCAGTTTCTAAAGGATTGGGTATAGTATCAATATCTATTGTAAAATCATCAATCTTAACTAATAAATTGTCAGAATAATTCCAATCAAATTCAAGTTTCTTTATATCTTCTAGAAAATTATTATTCTATTTTTCTACAAGGTTGAGAAAATAATTCAAGCAATCTTGTTGTCCCTTGTCCTGATCTAAATGTTTAGAAATCTTATCAGAATAAATTTCTTTATGATCCTTAGCTGTTTCTTTCAGTAGACTAGTACTTATTTTCTTTGGCTTATAAGATTTTGAAACAGTTTTTGTATCCTCAGTAAGATTTTCAGTAAAAATTCTTGTAGGATTTTGGCATCTTATTGGGTGAATATTTACCTTATCTTTTCTATTTGGAGGTATCACCCATTTTTGGGAAAGAACTTTAATTTCCAACTCTTGATATTTAGGATTTACATCTTCAAGACCTTTAGGATAGTATTTTATAAACCAGTCAAAGAAAAGAATATTTCTCTCTTCAGTTCTCATTTGTGTAGACCATACTTCTCTTATGAAATCTCATTTTTTTCTATTATAAATTCTATAAAATCATATATTTTTTTTTGATTTTTAATAGAATTAAAATCTGCACTAAGTAGTTCCCTATCTATCTGAAAATCAGCTATTCTTGAGTATCTATTATCTAAATGTGTATCAAATATATCTTTAATTACTAGTCTAGCTATTCATTTTACATCTATTTTAATATTACTTAGAGAATTGAATGAAGTTCTTATTTTAAGTTCTATACTATAATCATCTAACCTATCTTCTAGCTCCTTAATGGTTACAGTTTTTCTATTCATTTTGCCTTGTATAGATATTTTTGAATTAAAACTAATATTTTAACAATAGGATAATTTATAATGCGGATAACTATCAAATTAGAATCATTTAAAGGTTTTACCCATTTCCAATACTGTAAAAGACAGAGTAGAATCAGTCATCAATCATTCGGTAAGAGATCTAAGGATACCAGCCATAGAGACTATACCATCAGACTATTTGTGACTTACCACCCTAGTGTCTTCTCTTGGCTAAATGAGATTTACCATACTCACTGTACGTATTTCGCTCTAAACGGCTAAGAAAATCATCAGATCTCCTCCCCGACACGAAAAATGATGGCTACTTGGCTCTGATACCAATTTTGACCTGAGCCAATGTGCGTACGCGTGGAAGCAGTGGTGTGTGTGTGAGAGAGAGAGTGGGTCAATGCCATAGGTATATTGTAACAATAATGTGACCTACGTGCGTACACGTAGAAGCAGTAAAATGGTTAGGCTACGTGCGTACACGTAGAAGTAGTAAATGGGTCGGCTATGTAAGTACACATAGAAGCAGTGAATGGATATGCAAACTATGAGCTATACGATACTGCCCACATGCACCGTATAACCAACAGTCCAGAACCCAGGATTAAAAGCAAAATGATTATGATTAAGGAGTAAAGGTCAAACCTACTGATAATATCTAGATAAATAGAAAACAAAATAAAGGTAAAAAATAGATAGAATGAAGATGAAGGAAGGATTAACAAAACTCAGACATACGATCAATAGACTAACGAAAGTCTAAAGGCAGTCTAAGAAAATAAAAATCTAAACTAAGATACAGGCTTATGGAAGGTGAAAACAAACTAAAGCATAGGCTAATGAAAGACTAAAGTACAAACTAGTGCAAACATGATATCAAACTAAGTTAATATAAGAAATTATAGACTAAAACATAAACTAATTAATAATAGTGCAAGCCGAATGAGCTATATATCCAACACAAAGTAAATAGACTAATCTGAGAGTTAGGGAGGATTAAAACTATAAATAGACTAACATAGCAAACTATACTAAAAGTGAACTGTAACCTATAAACCATGATCAAAAGATAAATTAACTATAGAATAAATAAAATTAACAAAAGGAACAAACTGATTACTAACTAACTATAGTAACTAAGACTAACTGATAACTAGTAGCACTAAATAAATAAAAGCAAACCAAAATGGAAAAGACTGCTACTAGAATGAAATAAGACTTAACTAAGAACAAAATAAAAGATAAATAAAACTAACAAAATGAAATAAAGTACAGTACAGTACTTAAACAATGAAGCAAAAAAATAAACAAAAGCTAAAAATAAAAGCATAACAGAGTACTCTAACTAATTAGATAGCATATAGTCACTCCGTTGTTTACTTTACGATTGCACAAGAGATTGCACTATAATTTTAGTACAATCTTATAGCATGTTACTGGTGGCATTTGGGTTGTTCATCCTGATTGATCCGTTGTTTACTTCACAATCTCTACAAATCTTAGAGTTATTTACCCTTAGAAGACTGATCCGTTGTTTACTTCACAGCCTCGATAGCATTTCGATTGTCTACCATTGTGCCACAGTAACATGCTACAGTACGCAACAGTACTGTATAGTATTTCTGCTATAGTACTGCATAGTGCATTTGCTACAGTAATTAGCTACAGTACTAAATAGTAACTATGAATAGTAATGAACAGTAATAAATAGTAACCAAGCTTTAAACATAAAGAAAGCTTAAAACATAACTAACAATAGTAAAATGAAAAGAAAAATGAGCTTTATTTACAAAAGCACACTTACATAGAGTCCGATGAAATTGAAATACACATTGTACAAGCTTTACGTACACTAATCAAATTTGAGCAAACTTAAATACGAACCACAAATGCTAATATATGCTAATACATGACTAATCACACCATAAACACACTTATTTACAAAAAAACTTACATGGGTTAGTGGAGCTAAGATAGAGCTTGTGCGATAGCTGTAGAGAAAATGATGGAAGGAGATGGAATGAAATTGTTTGAAGGAAGAATGATAAGTGAAGAAGTAATGGAGATGGATTAGTAGATGATGAAGGAAGAAAACTTCTCAAAAAATGAAAAAAAACTTTCTCAGGAAGAAAGGCTCTCTTCTTTGCATACAAAAGAAGTCTCCTCTTAACCAAAGTAGTGAAGGGTATTTATAGTGGAGGTTTAGTGGAAGGGAGAATGGAGTTTGGTGGATGAAAACAAAAGAGAGTGTATGAAGTGGTATTTGATGGAGGAAAGCAACCCAAGATGAGATTAAACAAAGATAAGTGTGTTGGAGCATGATCCCGGCTCCTCCCACGGACCTTGGGTGCAGAGGAACCAGCAACGAAAAATCTAAAGACTTCTGGACTCGATCGAAGGCCCTTGATGAAATCAGCCTGGTTGCTGTCTTCTTCGTCAGCCTTTCGTTCCAGATGAAGAACACCTCTAAGATCACCTCTAAAAAATCCAAGATCTGGTACCCAACCAGATCAGGCATGGACCGAGGTCTTTCAATTTGTAGATCTCAAATCAAGATATTCTAGATAGGGAAGAAGGTAGATAGAACCAGACCTTGCAGATCTATCCAGCTGCAGCCTTTCCTGTAGATCTGTTGATGGAGATCTCACCCGTGCCTCAAACGACCTCAGATCAACTCCAGATTTGAGAGAAACTTGTACCAATCTCGTAGCAAGAGATTTCAAGTTCTGGACCTGATGTTTGGGTGGCTTCAAGAGAGGGAGAGGCAATATGGTTGGCGGCACAAAGGGGGAGGGGCTCAAAACCCTAGCGCCTCCCCTGCTTTTCCTGCCTTCTATGGACCTGGCGGCAAGAAACCCTAGGGTTTCTTGCTTCTGGGGCATGGAGAATAGCTGAAGAGAGAGGGAGAAGAGAGAGAGAGACTTGGCAGAAAGGGTTTTTGTATTTCTTGGCTTAATCAAACATATACAGTGCATGTATATATAAACACAGGGTCAAGTGACCCAAACCCAAAACTCCCTTGACCAACTCTATGGGAGATTAGGTTAACCCAAGCCCATGTACACCCATGACTCAACCTAATCTCACCTATCCTGAGCCCAGACCTAGTCCATAAAGAGTTGGTCCCTTGAGGCCCACATAACCTAGACCTCAAGAACCCGAAAGGCCCACAGCCTTTCAACCTAGGGCCCAACTAGCCCTAGAGCCTCCATGAAGCCCTCATGAATGATGGACCTTGGCCTTAGCCTTGGTCCCCTGGGCCTTGGGCACACCACCTGGATCACAACAATCTCCACCTTGGTGTCCCAAGGCCTCAACCAGCTCCACTCTGTCCATCAGCCGAATCAGTTCAACACATCTCTGAAAGCTGTCCCATGGAAGTACCTTCATAAGTGCATCAACTGGGTTCTCCTTGGTGTGTACCTTTACCAGCTCACCTCACCATCCTCCACAAGCTCCCTGATCCGATGATACCGAATGTCCTTGTGCTTTGTCCTTGCATGATAGACTGAGTTCTGTGCTAATAGAAGTGTACTCTGGCTGTCACAGTGCACTCTAATGGCCTCCCGTGTAAGGCCCATCTCCGTCAATAAACCCTTCAGCCAAATTACCTCCTTAGCTGCTTCTGTCAGCCCAATGTATTCCACCTCTGTAGTGGATAGGACCGTGATAGGCTGCAGACTCGATCTCCAAGAAATAGGACCTCCATACAGGCTAAAGATGAAGCCTGTCATAGACCTCCGGGTATCCACATCTCCATCAAAGTCTGCATCTACATAACCACCAATCAGCCCCTGAGCCTCCCTGGATATGTCAGAGTATCCCACTGCACCTCCTTGCTGTTCGTAGCAGATGCCAACTCCAACTGAACCCACCAGGTATCTGAATATCCACTTCAGAGCTCTCCAATGCTCCCTGCCAGGCTGCACCATGAACCTGCTAACCTGACTCACTGCATGAGTGATGTCTGGCCTACAACAGACCATCACATACATCAAGCTCCCAACTCCTGAAGCATAAGGAACCGTCTCCATCTCCTGAGCCTCCACCTCAGTCTGTGGTGCCATGATCTTCGAGAGTCTGAAGTGACCGGCAAGTGGCAGCTCCGTCGGCTTTGCTACCTTCATCCCAAACCTCTCTAAGACCTTCTGTATGTAGCCCCCCTGAGATAGATGCAGCACCCTCTGGGCTCGGTCTCTAAAAATCTCCATGCCTAGGATCTTCCTTGCAAGACCCAAATCCTTCATCTCAAACTCCCAAGATAAGGATGCCTTCAGATCCTGCACAACCTTCCTACTCTTGCATGCTATAAGCATGTCATCTACATACAAGAGTAGGAACACCCTAGAACCATCCTCAAGAGACTGAACATAAACACAGGGATCAAACTCGCACCTAGAAAGTCCAATGCTGCGCACATAGGAGTCAAACCGCTTGTACCATTGCCTCGGCGACTGCTTCAGCTCGTACAGCAACTTCTGCAACAAACAAACCTTTCCCTCTGATCTTGGATCCCTGAAATTGGGTGGTTGCTCCATGTAAATCCTCTCCTCCAAATGCCCATGGAGGAACCCGTCTTGACATCCATCTGCTCCAGCTCTAAATCCTGAGCTGCTACAATGCTCAGCAACACTCTGATGGAAATATGTCTGACGACAGGAGAGAAGACCTCGCTGAAGTCGATGCCTTCCTTCTGGGAGTATCCCTTGGCCACTAACCTCGCCTTGAATCTGATACCTCCCTGCTCTGAAGGCCCTTCCTTGCGACTGTAGACCCATTTGCAGCCAATGGGCCTCTTCCCCTATGGCAACTGCACCAATCGCCACGTCTGGTTCTGGTGGAGAGACTGCATCTCCTCGAACATCGTCTGGACCCACCGTTCTCTGTCCTGGCTCTCAATAGCCTCCTGATATGTATATGGGTCTCCATTCGCTATCACCAGGGCATATGACAGCGTCTCCTCGAAGCTATATCGGTCCGGTTGCCTGATGGTCCTCTTGGGCTTATGTAGGGCAATACCGATATCAGTCCTCGATCCAGCTCGCTCTTGTTGGACCTCTCCACCTCGATCATCCATCCGAGTCCTCTCCACTTGTGGAGACACCTTAGGTAGATTCTCCACCTGAATGTCATGTCCTCCCATAGTACCTGCAAGAGGCAAAATCAAAGAGGTAAGCTGTCCAGCAGTGCCCTGCTGGACCTCCTCCTGCTCCTGCTGCTCCTCCATGCCTGCTCGCCTTCGTAGGACTGACTCCTCATCAAAAGTCACATCCCGACTAATGATGACCTTCTTTTTCAAGGGATCCCATAGCCTGTATCCCTTAACTCCTCGCGGATAGCCTAGAAACACCGTCTTGCGTGATCTAGCATCTAGCTTGCTCCGCTCACCAGCTCCAATGTGCACATAGGCCGTGCACCCAAATATCCGTAGATGGCCCAGCCCAACTGTCCTCCCAGACCACACCTCCTTTGGAAGCCTGCCATCCAACCTGGTGTGAGGTGACCGATTGACCAAGTAATCCACTGCGTCAACTGTGTCAACCCAGAACACCTTTGGAAGCCCTGCCTGCAGTCTCATGCATCGTGCTTTTTCCAGAAGTGTTCTGCTCATCCTCGGCCACCCCATTCTGCTGTGGAGTCCTCTTAACTGAGAAGTGTCTCCTGATCCCACACTCCTCACAGTAGTCCTGGAACTCTCTGCTGGTGTACTCCCCATCATTGTCTGACCTCAGACACTTCACGCTCCTCCCCTGCTCCTTCTCCACCTCAGCTCTTCAGATTTTGAACTTGGTGAAGACCTTAGACTTCTCTCTCATGAAGTAAATCTAGAGTTTCCTTGAGAAATCATCAATCAGGGTCATGAAGTATCTGGCCCCATTCCTAGTTGAAACTGGGGCTGGTCCCCACACATCCGTGTGTACTAACTCCAGAGGGGCTGCACTGCAGGTTGTACTGATGTTGAACTGAACTCTCCTCTGCTTTCCCATCTGGCAAGGCTCACAGATCTCCCTTGTAGCACCATCCTCCAGATCAGAGATGAGTCCTCTCCTGCTCAACTCCCTCAGCCCCTTGTCACCCATGTGGCCTAGGCGGTAGTGCCACATCCTGTAAGCCCCCTGCTGGTCCTGGCTGCAACTGCTGCATCAGACTCTCCGATCACCACAGATCCCTCCATGCGATAGAGATTATTGTCCAACCTCCTGCCTCTCATCACCACTATAGCTCCATTGGAGATGTTTAATATTTCACTTCTAGCCCTACTGCTGAAGCTGTATCCACTGCGCTTCAAGTAGCCTAGTGACACCAGATTCTTTTCCAGCTTCGGGATGTGCTTTACATTTGTCAATGTCCTCACAATCCCATCAAACATCCTCACCCTAACTGTCCCTATCCCAGCCACCTTGCAAGGATGATTATCGCCTAGAGTCACTAATCCCTCATCTGTCTTGGTGTATGTCGCAAACCAAGACCTGTGTGGTGTGTAGTGATGTGAGCACGTAGAGTCTAGTGTCCACTCCTCTGTGTAATGCCTGTGACCATCTGATACCACAAGTAGATCATCCTCCACCTGCTGCCCAGCAACTGCACTCACTGATTCTTAGCCACTTCTTTCTCCCTTCTTGCTCTTCCATAGTGGACATTCTCGCTTGAAGTGCCTGAACTCATTGCACTTGAAGCATTTCATCTCTTTCTTTTCCTTCCTGGACTTGGACTGCCCCTAGACTTGCTTCTGCCTCTGCCTCTACCTGTCCTCTCCCCTACTGCCAAACCCTCCTGGGGAGCCCGATCTCTGGTCAACTTTTTTCTTTGCTCATTAGACCTCAGCACCGAGACCATGTCCTCATATTCCAGAGTCTCCTTGCCGTAGAGCAGTGTAGTCACCAAAGAGTCATATGATCCTGGCAGTGAACACAAAAGCAACAGGGACTTGTCCTCCTCATCCAGCTTCACCCCGATATTCATCAACTCCATGCACAACTGGTCGAACCTCTGAATGTGGCCAATCACATCAGATCCCTCCTGCATCCGAAGACTGTACAATCTCTTCTTCAGCATTAGCTTGTTGCACATATTCTTCTCCATATACATGGTGTGCAACTTCGACCAAAGGCCCTTCGGGGTCTTTTCTTCCAGCACCGAATACAACACCGCATCCGCCAAACATCCTCTAATCACCGAGCATGCTTTCTTCTCCAATGATGCCCACTGTCTATCTGTCATTCCCTCAGGCTTCTCATCCAAAGCCTGATCTAGATCTGCTTGCACCAGAAGATCCTCCACCCAGATTTTTCACATAGAAAAATTTTTCTTGCCATCAAACTTCTCAAAATGACCTACATATTGTTGCCCATGACTGGATCCAAGCCAAACAAGCAATATAAAATCAAGAAGTATAGAATATACCTTGATGGTACCTTGCTGAAAATTTTCAGCACTTGGGATCTTCAACTTCTCACGCTTGGAACCGCTTCCTCACCAATGTGGCTTTGATACCAACTATTGGAGCACGATCCCGGATCCTCCCATGGATCTTGGGTGCAGCAAAACCAGCAACAAACAAATCTGGAGACTTCTGGACTCGATCGAAGGCCCTTGACGAAATCAGCCTGGTTGCTGTCTTCTTCGTCAGCCTTTCATTCCAGATGAAGAACACCTCTAAGATCACCTCTAAAAAATCCAAGATCTGGTACCCAACCAGATCAGGCCTGGATCGAGGTCTTCCAATTATATATCTTGAATTAGGATATTCTAGATAGAGAAGAAGGTAGATAGAACCAGACCTTGCAGATCTGTCCTGCTGCAGCCTTTTCTGTAGATCTGTTGATGGAGATCTCACCCGTGCCTCAAACGACCTCATATCAACTCCAGATCTGAGAAAAACTTGTACCAACCTCATAGAAAGAGATTCTAAGTCTTTGACCTAATGTTTGGGCTGCTGCAAGAGAGGGAGAGGCAATATGGTTGGCGGCACAAAGGAGGAGGGGCTCAAAACCCTAGCGCCTCCCCTGCTTTTCCTGCCTTCTATGGACCTGGTGGCAAGAAACCCTAGGGTTTCTTGCTCCTGAGGTGTGGAGAATAGCTGAAGAGAGAGGGAGAAGAGAGAGAGAGACTTGGGAGAAAGGATTTTTGTATTCCTTGGCTTAATCAAACCTATACAGTGCATGTATATATAAACACAGGGTCAAGTGACCCAAACCCAAAACTCCCTTGACCAACTCTATGGGAGATTATGTTAATCCAAGCCCATGTACACCCATGACTCGATCTAATCTCACCTATCTTGGGCCCAGACCTGACCCATAAAGAGTTGGTCCCTTGAGGCCCACATAACCTAGACCTCAAGAACCTGAAAGGCCCACAGCCTTTCAACCTAGGGCCCAACTAGCCCTAGAGCCTCCATGAAGCCCTCATGAATGATGGACCTTGGCCTTAGCCTTGGTCCCTTGGGCCTTGGGCACACCACCTGGATCACAACAAAGTGGAAGAGGCAAATAGACTTCACATTGTGTGTCTCTGATGAAAGAGGAAGAAGACTAAGAGAAGAAGATTAGAAGAGAAAAGAAAGGATGGAGATAACTTAAGAGAGGAAAGAGCTTTGCCATAGCACCGAACCCTCTCTTGGCCTTGCCTCTCCGCACTCGGCCTCCTCCTAAATAGATGCCTTCCCCTTTATTTATAGGTGAGGAGAGGAACTATGCAGTTGAACTATGCGGACTTCAATTAGTTTGGTGTCCGGGCAGACTTCACTTGGTTTGGAGTTTGAAAGCTTCAAGAAGTCAGAACCGAAGTCGGAACTTAATTGATTTTAAGTCCAAGTTCCTGTAGTTTTTGTCTTCTTTGTACAGTGTTGGAATCTTTCTGTAGATGAACAGTAGTGATGAACAGTAGTGATGTTAGGAATCTTCTTGTAGCTTTCTTGTCATCTTCTGATCCTAGTGTAGACTTTGATATAGACCAGATTTTAAAGATGAACCATCTAAAATTGGACCAGCTTCAATAGTAGTAGTAATGGCTTTTATCAGAAGATTGTGGTAATAGAAAAGCCACTAGATTGTACCTACAAATAAAAGTTTTTCTACCAAAAAATTGGTAGAAGGGTTAGTAGAAAAATATTTTTTTTTCTCTTTCTTTTTTTTTTTATAGCTCAACCTTCCTGAGTGAGTTGGTTGAGTATTAGAGCAAATTGTCTTGGTCTTCCTTCTTAATGAGATTGGTTGAGTGATAAAGTAGCTAAGTCTTCTAGATTTGTGTTGCTTGATTGAGGATTTGCATGCTCCAAAGATTGCTTAATTTGTCTTATATTGCATTGTATCTCTTCTGGATAATTTGCTTCATTAAATAAAGGATCCCATATATTTTTTCAAGCTCCTGCTACTTTAAGATTTATATTGAGTACAGTAGTTACCCAGATTTTTCCATCAGACTAGCATCGTTGAGTCTTCTTTTCTTGAGCTCTCCAGTAGACATTTAAGAGATTTTTTTCTTGATATTCTTTAAAATTAAAATTATCTAGAAGCTCTTCTTCTTTTGCATCACAAATTATAATATAGTCTTCATCTTCAAAGATACTGACTTTATAGATTTGGAAAGGATAATTTACTGCTCCAATATCTCTGGTTTCAATACCACTGAAAATTATAACTTTTAATATTTTTTTATATATCTTTCCTATTTCATATAGAACTTTGCTGACCATAGCTGGAAACGTATATAAATTGGCGAAAGGATCTACTGATATTACTCATACCAATTCTTTATATAGTGCTTTGAGTTCTTCTTTAACATACTCATTGATCGATGGAAGATATAACTTAGGATAACTCCATCTATCTATCAGAAAAAATTGTAAGTCTACAAATAGTTCATTTCTGTCTATCAAAAAGATTAGCAATTCTTCAAGTAGTTCTTTTGTTTTATTGGGCTGAGTGGCTTTTTGATAAATATTTTCTAGTAGTTCACTAGTTAAAACCTTTTGAGCTTTTTCCCAATAGTTAAGGCTCTTTTGTATATTTGCCATAGGAATCTTCAATTTAAAAAGAGTAACCAAATCAGGTGTGATTTGATTTGAGTGTTCATCAGATAATCTTAATTTTTCTCTTAGTACCATCAAAGATAATTTTTTTTCAAATAAATGATCAACAAGAGCTATCATAGCCTTTCTAAAGTCTCCTTTCTGATTCAAAAGATGAGTTTCCCATACCTTGTTGACCAAATCATAAGTTTTTTGAGAAAGTTTTGGCTTGTAATTTGGAGAAAAACTTTCTTTCTCAAGAGCAGTCCTTCTATTTTATATTTTTTTTTCAAGATCAATTTATTTGCAAAATCTTAAAGATAAAAGGTTAGAATATAGTCTTTGAGCAGCTCCTTTTAATTTATCTTTTCTCTTTATATGTTGATTTAGATTGCTTGCATCAAATATCTGATTTTCTTCTATTTTGGAGTTGTCTTGATGAAGTATATCTCCTGAGATGAACACTATTTTAGTATATGGAAGTAAAAGCTTATATGTTGCCCAAAATATTATTGTAATGAGATCTTCCATAGTCCAAAAGTCTTTGTAACTTTGTAAACTCAATTTTCTTCTTCTCTTATAATTTTTATGTGTAACTCTTTGTTTTGAAAAGTAATATTTTCTCAAATAAATGAGAAGCTCAGAGATCTTATAATTTATCGAATGATGACCTTCTTTATTGCTTTTATAATAAATTAGATATAAATAAAGTATTAATCGATTCTTTTTATTTTGCTTGTTAGGAATATTTCTAGTTCTCTTATCAAATTTTTTCTTAGATTTTATATATTTCTTTATGTATGATTTATTCAGTCTAAATTTAGATTGATAATAAAAATCGATAGAAATGTAAAGATTATTTATTCTTTTCTTAGTTTTTAATCTTATATTATTTTTATAAGATATTTTTTGTATAATTTTTGGAAATTTTTTAGAATTATAGTATGACTTAAATAATATCCTCTGATTGTATGATGTATTGATTTCTTTTGATGTATCGGTAAAAAATTTAAAATAGGTTAAGAAAAGGTTTCTCAATATGACTCTTTGTTTTAAGATTTTAATTAATAAGAATGACATTTTAATACAAAATTCTCCTATGCATAGTTGAACTTTAAAGACCTTATGGTTTACTTTTAGATTTCTTCCTTTAGTAGTTTAAAGATTTTGATTAGATTTTTCAAAATATCTTGAAGGAATTAGGCCTTATCTAATACAATTTTTTTCAGCTCCAGAATCTAACAAAGCTTCATATCTAAAATGATATCCATCTTTTAGCTTAAATGAAGCATCACAGATCTAATTTTTATTCAGTTTCTTAGAAATCTTTTGAGTTTTTTTATCAAATTTCTTTTTAGATCTTTTATATTTCTCATCTATCTAAGATCCAAATTTATAGTCAAGATTTTTAAAGTCATAGAGATAGTTTTTCCTTTTTCTTTTATGTGACTTTATAGATGGAACTCTGATCAATTCAGATTTATTAAAAAGAATTACTCTATTTATCTTACTAAAAATACCTATGTATTCTATCCTAGTTCTATCTTTTTCTAAGAGTAAAAGAATAGTTTCTAAATCAATTCCTAAGTCAATTCCTATGCTTAAAAATTGGTTTAAATTTAAAGATTAAAATCTTCTTAAACCTAAAAAAGATCCTAATATAGCAGAGTAGGTATCTCTATACCATCTAAACTCAAATAAATTTCTACTCTTAAAATTATTTAATTTATTATTATTATCTATATAAAATTTATCTACTATGTTCAAAAGATAATCTAAAAGATTGTGGCCTTTAGAATTCTTTTGAACAATATTTACAATTTCTGAGTTAGTGGAAAAGGTTTTCCACCAACCTTTCAGTTGCCTCAACAAAGAATTTACCATTGTCTTAGCAATTGAAATTTGTGAATAATCATGGATTTTACAATCTTTCAAATGTATCATTATCAATTGATGACAACTATTAACCATTTGAAATTCAGTAAATCCATCAGGGTTCCAACCAAGAGATCTCTTCTTGGATTGGATAGTGGATAAGTTGTCAGAAGTTTCTGATAATTGTGAATCCACTAAGGTCAGTCTAAGATAATAATTTATTATCCTAGGGATCTTAAATACAAGTTTATAGTTAGAAATTAATTTATCTTTAGTATTTTTTTAGATAAATAATTCACTAACTATATTTTTTCTACTAACTATTCTCTTATTCTCAATATTTTTTGAGACTAAGAGATTATTAAATCCTAATGAATTACTAATTTCTAAGGAA
The DNA here is from genome assembly GCF_000442705.2 of Elaeis guineensis. Taxonomy (NCBI): domain Eukaryota; kingdom Viridiplantae; phylum Streptophyta; class Magnoliopsida; order Arecales; family Arecaceae; genus Elaeis; species Elaeis guineensis. Next base: position 48,638,940 of record NC_026001.2, on the reverse strand, counting down.
CTACTAGTATTTAAAGAATTATTAATTTTTTATCCTTAGAGAAATATGAAGTTTCATGAATCTCTTCAGATAAAGAAATTAGACTAGATTTACTAGATGAGAGAGATGAGTTTAAAGTAGATTGATTTAAAGATAAGGAGTCTAGCTTGAATAAATCATAAGTAGAAGCATAAGAATCAAATATAAAAGTTTTTTCTTCAAGTGTTTCATCAGGAGTTTTATCAGCTTGGTTTAATATGATTTTATTTGATTCTTCCAAGAACTCTTTTCTAATGGTGCTTCTAAAAGGTCAGATGTTGGAGGTTCTTTAGTCAGATCTAAGTGTTCTTCTTCAATAATCTCCTTTTCATTTTCTATTGGTCCATTTAATTGATTGATGCCTAGATTTGATTCATCAGATATAGGGTTCAAATTAACTTCAGTATTAGGATCATAAATAGTCTCAATGATTTCATTAGAAGGATTTTTGTCAATCAAAATTTTATCAGATTCTTCAAATAAATCATTTTCAGTTTCAATATTTAATAGATTAGGTGTAGTATCTAGCTTTATGATAGACTCACCAATCTTTTCAGTCTTAGTTTCTAAAGGATTGGGTATAGTATCAATATCTATTGTAAAATCATCAATCTTAACTAATAAATTGTCAAAATAATCCCAATCAAATTCAAGTTTGTTTTTATCTTCTAGAAAATTATTATTCTATTTTTCTACAAGGTTGAGAAAATAATTCAAGCAATCTTGTTGTCCCTTGTCTTGATCTAAATGCTTAGAAATCTTATCAGAATAAATTTCTTTATGATCCTTAGCTGTTTCTTTTAGTAGACTAGTACTTATTTTCTTTGGCTTATAAGATTTTGAAACAGCTTTTGTATCCTCAGTAAGATTTTCAATAAAAGTTCTAGTTGGATTTTGGCATCTTATTGGCTGAATATGTACCTTATCTTTTCTATTTGGAGGTATCACCCATTTTTGGGAAAGAATCTTAATTCCCAACTCTTGATATTTAGGATTTACATCTTTAAGACCTTTAGAATAGTATTTTATAAACCAGTCAAAGAAAAAAATATTTCTCTCTTCAGCTCTCATTTGTGCAGACCATACTTCTCTTATGAAATCTTATTTTTTCTTATTATAAATTCTATAAAATTATATTTTTCTTTTTAATTTTTAGTAGAATTAAAATCTGCACTAAGTAGTTCCCTATCTATCTAAAAATAAGATATTCTTAAGTATCTATTATCTAAATGTGTATCAAATATATCTTTAACTACTAGTCTAGCTATTCATTTTACATCTATTTTAATATTACCTAGAGAATCGAATGAAGTTCTTATTTTAAGTTCTAAACTATAATCATCTAACCTATCTTCTAGCTCCTCAATGGTTACAATTTTTCTATTCATTTTGCCTTGTATAGATATTTTTGAATTAAAACTAATATTTTAACAATAGGATAATTTATAATGTAGATAACTATCAGATCAGAATCATTTAAAGGTTTTACCCATTTTCAATACAGTAAAAGATAGAGTAGAATCAGTCATCAATCATTCAGTAAGAGATCTAAGGATACCAACCATAGAGACTATACCATCAGACTATTTGCGACTTACCACCCTAGTATCTTCCCTCGGCTAAGCATGATTTACCATGCTTGCTATACGTATTTTGCTCTAAACAGCCAAGAAAATCATCAGATTTCCTCTCCGACATGAAAAATGGTGGCTACTAAGCTCTGATACCAATTTGGACCCGGGACAACGTGTGTACGTGTCGAAGCAGCGGTTTGTGTGTGAGAGTGGGTCACTACCATAGGTATATTGTCATAGCAGTGTGAGCTACGTGCGTACATATAGAAGTAGTAAAATAGTTAGGCTACGTGTGTATACGTAGAAGCAGTAAATGGGTAGGCTACGTGCATACACGTAGAAGCAGTGAATGGATACATAAACTATGAGCTATATGATACTGCCCGCATGCACCGTATAACAAACAGCTCGGAACCTAAGAGTAAAAGCAAAATGATAATGTTTGAGGAGTAAAAGAAGTTAAACCTACAGATAATATCTAGATAAATAGATTAACAAAAGTCTAAAGACAACTAAGAACATAAAATAAAATCTAAACTAAGATACAAGCTAATGGAATACTGAGGTAAAAGTAAACTAAACTAATTATAAACTGACACATAAATTAATAAACTATAAACTTCATCTGATTAAGATAAAATAAACTTCTAATGACTAAAGCTATCCAGAGTATAAGTAAACAAGCTAAAGTAAGGAGAACTAATATAAGAGTAAGAGGCATAAATGTAATAAATAAACTACTGAACAAATTATAAACTATGACCAAAAAGATAAACTAACTATAGAATAAATAAAATTAACAAAAGAACAAACTGAAATGAAAAAGATTACTAACAGAAAGAATAAAACTTAACTAAAGACAAATAATATAGAAGCGGAATGAAATGATAAGGTAAGAGTAGTGACAAAATGGAATAAACAGAACTAAATAAAAAGATAAATATAACTAACAGAACAAAACAAAGTACAATACTTAAGCAATGTAGAAAAATAGAACAAAGCTTAATAAAAGAAATAAACAAAAGCTTAATATAAGTAAAAGCTTGAAAGTAAACAAAGTATAAACAAAGTACTCTAACTAATCTGTTAGCATATAGTCATTATGTTGTTTACTTTACGACTGCACAAGAGATTACACTATATTTTTAGTACAACCTTATAGCATGTTACAGGTGGTATTTGGGTTGTTTATCTTGATTGATCTGTTGTCTACTTCACAATCTCTTCCAACCTTAGGGTTGTTTACCCTTAGGAGACTGATTCATTGTTTACTTCGCAGCCTTGGTAGCATTTTGGTTGTTTATCGTCGTACTACAGTAACATGCTACAGTGCGCAACAGTACTGCATAGTTTTTTTGCTATAGTATTGCACAGTGCATATGCTATAGTAATTAGATACAGTACTAAACAGTAACTATGAACAGTAATGAACAGTAACAAGCTTAAACATAAATATAAAGAAAGCTTAAAATATAATTAACAATAGTAAATAGAAAGAAAAATGAGCTTTATTTACAAAAGCACACTTACATAGAGTCTGATAAAATTGAAATACACACCTTACAAGCTTTATGTACACTAATAAAACTTAAACAAACTTAAATACAAACCACGAGCGCTAATATATACTAATACATAACTAATCACACCATAAACACACTTATTTACAAAAAACTCACATGGGTTAGCGGAGCTAAGACAGAGCTTGAGGGATATCTGTGGAGAAATGATGGAAGGAGATGGAATGAAATTGTTTGAAGGAAGAATGATGAATGGAGAAGTAATGGACATGGATTAGTAGATGATGAAGGAAGAAAACTTCTCAAAAAATGAAAGAAAGCTTTCTCAGGAAGAAAGGCTCTCTTTGCATACGAAAGAAGTCTCCCCTTAACCAAAGTAATGAAGGATATTTATAATGGAGGTTTAGTGGAAGGGAGAATGGAATCTGATGGATGAAAACAAAAGAGAGTGTATGAAGTGGTATTTGATGGAGGAAAGCAACCCAAGATGAGATTAAACAAAGATAAGTGGAAGAGGAAAAGAGACTTCACATTGTGTGGTCTCTGATGAAAGAGGAAGAAGACTAAGAAGGAAGAAGACTAAGAAGAGAAGGATTAGAAGAGAAGAAAAGAAGGATAGAGATAACTTAAAAGAGGAAAGAACTCTGTCATAGCACCGAACCCCTCTTGGCCTTGCCTCTCCATGCTCAGCCTCCCCAATAGTTAAGTCTCTTTTACTTATTTGCCATAGGAGTCTTCACTTTAAAAAGAGTAACCAAATCAGGTGTGATTTGATTTGAGTGTTCATCAGATAATCTTAATTTTTCTCTTAGTACCATCAAAGATAATTCTTTTTCAGATAAATGATCAACAAGAGCTGTCATAGCCTTTCTAAGTCTCCTTTCTAATTCAAAAGATGAGTTTTCCATACCTTGTTGACCAAATCATAAGTTTTTTGAGAAAAATTCTGGCTTGTAATTTTGAGAAAAACTTTTTTTCTCAAGAGCAGTCCTTTTATTTTGTATTTTCTTTTCAAAGTCCATTTTTCTGCAAAATCTTAAAGATAAAAGGTTAGAATATAGTTTTTGAGCAGCTCCTTTCAATTTATCTTTTCTCTTTATATGTTGATTTAGACTGCTTGCATCAAATATATGATTTTCTTCTATTTTGGAGTTGTCTTGATGAAGTATATCTCCTGAGATGAACACTATATTAGTATACGGAAGTAAAAGCTTATGTGTTGCCCAAAATATTATTGTAATGAGATCTTCCATAGTCAAAAAGTCTTTGTAACTTTGTAAACTCAATTTTTTTCTTCTCTTATAATTTTTAGGTGAAACTCTTTGTTTTGAAAAGTAATATTTCTCAAATAAATGAGAAGCTCAGAGATCTTATAATTTATCGAATGATGACCTTCTTTATTGCTTTTATAATAATTAGATATAAATAAAGTATTAGTTGATTCTTTTTATTTTGCTTCTTAGCAATCTTTCTAGCTCTTTTATCAAATTTTCTCTTAGATTTTATATATTTTTTTATGTATGATTTATTCAGTCTAAATTTAGATTGATAATAAAAATTGATAGAAATGTAAAGATTATTTATTTTTTCTTAGTTTTTGATCATATATTATTTTTACAAAATATTTTATGTATAATTTTTGGAAATTTTTAGAATTATAGTAAGACTTAAATAATATCCTCTGATTGTATGATGTATTGATTTCTTTTGATGTATTGGTAAAAAATTTGAAATAGGTTAAGAAAAGGTTTCTCAATATAACTCCTTGTTTTAAGATTTTAATTAATAAGAATGACATTTTAATACAAAATTCTCCTATGCATACTTGAACTTTAAAGACCTTATGGTTTACTTTTAGATTTCTTCCTTCAATAGTTTGAAGATTTTGATTAGATTTTTCAAAGTATTTTGAAGGAATTAGGTCTTGTCTAATACAATTTATTTTAGCTCCAGAATCTAACAAAGCTTCATATCTAAAATGATATCCATCTTTTAGTTTAAATGAAGCATCATAGATTCATTTTTTATTCAGTTTCTTTGAAATCTTTTTAGTTTTCTTATCAAATTTCTTTTTGGATCTTTTATATTTTTCATCTATCCAAGATCCAAATTTATAGTCAAGATTTTTAAAGTCATAGAGATAGTTTTTTCATTTTCTTTTATGTGACTTTATAAATGTATCTCTGGTCAATATAGATTTATTAAAAAGAATTACTCTATTTATCTTACTGATAATACCTATGTATTCTATCCTAGTTCTATCTTTTTCTAAGAATAAAAGAACAATGTCTAAGCTTAAAAATTAGTTTAAATTTAAAGAAGATAATTTTAAATAAAATCTTTTTAAACCTAAAGAAGATCCTAATATAGCAGAGTAAGTATCTCTATACCATCTAAATTCATCTAAACAATTACTCCTAAGGTTACTTAATTTATCATTAATATTTATATAAAATTTATTTATTATCACAAATTCTGAGTTAGTGGAAGAGATTTTCCACCAACCTTTCAATTGCCCTAACAAGTAAGTTGCCATTGTCTTAGCAATTGAAATTTGTGAATACTTATGGATTTTATAGTCTTTCAAATATCTCATTATCAGTTGATGACAATTATTATCTATTTAAAATTCAGTAAATCCATCAAGATTCCAACCAAGAGATCTTCTCTTAGAATGGATAGTGGATAAGTTATCAAAAAGTTTTGATAACTGTATTTCCACCTAGGTCAGTCTAAGATAATAATTTATTATCCTAGGGACCTTAACTACAAGTTCATAGTTAGAAATTAATTTATCTTCAGTATTTTTTGAGATAAACAATTCACTAACTATATTTTTTCTACTAACTATTCTCTTATTCTCACAATTTTCTGAGACTAAGAGCTCACTAGTTTCTAAAAAATCACTAATTCCTAAGGGACTACTAGTTTTTAAGACTAAAAAATTATTAATTTCTTTATCCTTAGAGAACATGAAGTTTCATGAATCTCTTTAGATAAAGGGTTTGAACTAGACTTGTTAAATGAGAGTGACAGATTTAAAGTAGACCGATCAAATAAGAATCTGGCTTGAATAAATCATAAGTAAAAGCACAAGAATAAAATATAGAAGTATTTTCTTCAAATGTTTCATCAGAAGAAGTTTTATTAGCATGGTTTAAAATGATTTCATTTGATTCTTCCAAGAACTCCTTTTCTAATGGTGCTTCTAAAAGGTCAGATGTTGGAGGTTCTTTAATCAGATCTAAATGTTCTTCCTCAATAATCTCCTTTATAATCGATATGTTTGATTGACTGATGCCTAATCTTGACTCAACAGATATAGGGTTCAGATTAACTTCAGTTTCAGGATCATAAATAATTTCATTGATTTCATCAGAAGGATTTTCTTTAGTCAAGATTCTATCAGATTCTTCAGATAAACCATTTTCAGTTTTAGCTTCTAAGAGATTAGGTATAGTATCGATTTTTAGATAGGGTTCAGATTAAAAAGGTAGAAATCCTTATGAGATAAGGATGTACCTTTTTAAGTTAATTGGATTCTTGTTTTGAATCAAGAAAGGGCCTATATAATGAGAAGATCTCTTAAGATTTTAAAAAAGTTTTTATTGATTAAAAACCAGATCTATCTCCCTCTCTCCCTTCTCCATGCCACACCTTCTCCCTCTTCTCCTTTCCATACCCAAAGGTGGGCATCCCACCTATCTTCATGCCAAGAGTAGAGGAGTTGTTCATGTACAGTGAGGAATGAAGAGAAAAAGCTACAGATCAAAGAGTTGATTCTGTAGTCTTGATCAAAGAGTTGGTCAAGGTTCTAAAGGATTGAGATCCTACTTGGAGAAGAAAGATCTATTACGAGAAGATCGATTCGAGATTGATCCTGATAGATATCCGTAGAGGTCGAACACATATGCAGCTCGAGGATTTTTGAATCTGAGATCATCGATTGTAATGAATTTTATCTACGCTAAGTTATTTAGATTTAATCTCATACTTACTTTTATTTTCAGATTATATGTATGTGTTTTATCCTAGACTTGGGTAGGATTAGATGAGATCTATTGCATGTGGGGTTAAAAGATTTAACCTGATTGTTTTTTCATTACGATCAAAAAAATTTTTGAAATCTATACATGCACCCTATTGGGTTCGATCACATTATGGAAATTAAATTTTAAAATTTTTAAAATAAATAAATTAATAGCTTTAACTTTTAAAACTATCAAGCTGAAATCCAAACCCTAGAATCACCTTGTCGATGTCGATCAAATAAAAATAAGCATGCGAAGGGATAGGATTTTATACTTTCACCAAAAGTATATGACATGATGGTAATCTCCATAAGACTCCAAAGTAGAAGCCCTCCAATGATGATCCATACAAAAGTTGGCCAAAGTTCTTTTTAATCGATGTGCTACCACAGCCTTGTCTTTTCAAGAATGCTGCCGACTTTGAACTCGAAGTTCGATCACACCAAAGCCCAGTTGTCTTCGATTTTACCATCAAAATCATATCAAGAAGATACTCTTCAGATGTCTCACACCTAGGATTTGATTTTGGGCTCCAACATATGAAAAAATCAACCCTAGGGCACATTAGCAACACTTGCTAATTCTCTCACCACACTTCTTACAACTTTTGCCTCTCAATTTTTCTTTGCTTTTTCTCAAATTTTTTTCAAAATTTTCTTTCTCTTTTACACATCACTTATCTCTAATTTTTACTTAAATAGGTGACCATGGGACATGAGGAAGGATGAAGGGGGCCAACCTTTGGCTCTCCCTTTCTCACGTAGTGAATTAAATCACTATGTTTATTTTTGGCACAAGAGAGCCTTCACATAGAAGGACTCCTCCTCTTTTGCACCTCATAAATTTTTCATAATAAATTGGCATGAAAACATAAGGATTCTAGATGAGAATACAAGGTGATAGGATAAGATAAAAGCCTTCATTAAGAAAACTCTTCATTTCCCATGTTAATTAAGAGGGGGTGGCACTTTTATTTTGGCATAAAATTTGGTGGGTGCAGAGGAGTCCTTCCACACTTGAAATTATTCTAAGTTGGATAAGAACTCAATTAAAATGGACTCAATCCCATTAGGTCAAAGATAACTGATCTAGCTTAGCTCAAACACTTTGAACTGAACCAATTTAGGAACTTGGGTTAATACTGTTGGATGTGTGCCCTAGAAGTCAATCTTGACTGATGCATATCATATTACTAGAACATGATTTTATACTTATTGGGTATTTATAATATCATTCATATTTTATATGTCCATGAATCATCCAAGAGATTAACAAGATGATGACACATATTCTCAAATAGTTGAAAATTTGAGACATATGTCATTGATGGTTAATTTCTAAATTACTCCTGATTATAGGATCATCATGGGGATGGTGATTGATCAGATAGATCAGTGCATGGATCGCTTCCTTCGGATAGATGAGTCTCGAGTCTGTGGTAAAGTGACACTAGAGTAGGAGTGCAGGTGTTATTAGAAATAACTAATACTGAGCGTGACCAATACGAGAAGTCACATAGATGTCTGCTCACTCGTTAGTGACTTTCTCGATGTCGCAGTAGTATGACTGATCTTTTGACCTGCGATGCTACAGCTACTTGCAGTGAGGCTGCTAGAGTTTGACTACACATAAATATTGACTCAATGAGTTCTTATAGTAGATATTGATGATAGTTGGTCCACTGTAGGATAGGGTATGTACCTAGAAGGAATCTATCGATCCTAATAGAGAGAGTAGTCTTATAGGATTCAAGAACTGAGTCCTTAAGTCTATGGTCATAGTAGTGTGATTGATAAATTTTTTTTTTATGAGAATCACACATGGACTCGAGCTATTTGAATTTATCATATGATCAATGATGAGGTTTGATGATTTATCTATGATTTGCCATCTGATCGAAACTCACAATAGAGGAACTGTATCATACGTTAACTTCACCTAGAGGTTCATCACCTTTTATTCTGCTGGGTTGTCACTACATATTGCTAGGTATCACTGGTGGATTGTGAGACCCATGGGTATCATCTCGATGATCGATAATCTCTGATGGATAGAGTTGAAATGGTTCCAACCCATTGAAAGGAGTTTTAATGATATTGTGATAGGGATCACAATATATCTCACTATCAAACAGAATAAAACTATGGGGTCAACACAAAAAGACTTTTGACTGATAGATGGTTGAATTACGATTGTGAATTATGATAAGATTTAATTATTAATTTGATTGATAATTAATCTAATATAAAAGTTATAATTAAGTAACTCACTAAAGAGTTAGTGAGTTATAGGAGGATTAATTAGCAATTGGATTGCTAATTGCTCAATTTGATTGAACAATAGGGCTTGAATCAAGTCTATTAAATTAGATTTAATTTTACTTGATGTGGGTTTGATTTGATTAAGCTAATTGGATCATGAGATAATCAAATTGCATGAGAGAATAATTTCTGATTTGATTAGGATTTGAGTTTGACTTAATTCCTAATTAGACTAAGATCTAATCAAAGAGTATTTGGGTTTCTATTTGGACTAAAATTTTTCTCTTCATGGGTGCACTAAATTTTAATTAGATTAGAATTAAATTGAGTTTGACTCAAGCATCAAGAAAGAGTCCAAAAGGACTAGGACTCCTCTAATTAGGTGACATCTAATTTTTAATTGGATTAGATTTTATCTAAATAGTTTGGGCTCCTAATCAGATTAAGATTTTAGTCTATTTGAGTCTAATCAATTTTTAATATGATTAGAATTGGTTAGAATTTTAATTGATTTAAATCAGCCACCTAAAGAGGAGTCCTAAGTGGTAAGGATCTCCCTCTCAATGCGCCATAAGGAACCCATGCCTACCAGATTTTGGATGCCACAAAATATCCCATGTCCCATTTATTTTGTGCAATGAAAGCTCTTCTCTTTCTACCTATAACGTGTAAGAGAGAGGCACACAAATAATAGAAAGGTGGGCAGCATCATATGGAAGAGTCTAAGGAAGTTTGGACTCTTATCTCTATCCAAAATCAAACTCTCTCTCTATTTAAACATGGACCAAAGGGGCGATAACCAACTAGATGTGATCAGGTTTTTGATGCCAAAAAGAAGAGGAGGTGTGCATGGAAAAATTCCAAGGGAGAGGGTACAGCATGAAGGTCCAAGGTGTGAGGTAAGTTAGCCCTTATCTCTTCTTTCTTACCAACAACCAAAGGTTGGTTGTTAGGGCCTCTTCTCTCTCTCTTTTATCCAAGTTTGAACATGAAATTTTTCTCTCCTCTTTGTCCAAGAGTTGGATATATATTCTTATATCTCTAGCGTAGAGATTTAGTGTACAGATTTTAGGAAGAAAGAGAAGAAAGGGTTCTTCTTATGATCTCTAGCGTAGAGATCTACATCCTCCTATTCTCTTCTTCTTCTCTAAGAGAGTTTTGAGATAAAATTTTTTTTTTCAACCATTAAGATGCGATCTCAGTAAGGAAGCTAGCACTCTGGTGAGATCAAGAAGCTTCTGATCAAATTAAAGTCTCGTATGGATACTCGTAGAGGTTAGATACTTGTGTGGCTTCAAGGGACCTTCAGAAGACATCCATGATCATCAGTTTGCAATGTAGATCGACTCGAGTCAAGGTATGAAGATTGGATCTTCTCTATTTATTTTTTTATATTTGATTTTTGTACCTGAATCCTATCTCACATATGTAGATTTTGTTGTATAGTTTTAAATTTGATCTTATGCATGTTTAGATTAAATTATATTTAATTCTCTGAATTTTTATAATTTTCACTACATACTCATTTTGAAAATTTT
>NC_026001.2:48556716-48627898 GCF_000442705.2 Elaeis guineensis | reverse complement strand
CCACACTCCTCACAGTAGTCCTGAAACTCTCTACTGGTGTACTCCCCATCATTGTCTGACCTCAGACACTTCACGCTCCTCCCCTGCTCCTTCTCCACCTCAGCTCTTCAGATTTTGAACTTGGTGAAGACCTTAGACTTCTCTCTCATGAAGTAAATCCAGAGTTTCCTTGAGAAATCATCAATCTGGGTCATGAAGTATCTGGCCCCATTCCTAGTTGAAACTGGGGCTGGTCCCCACACATCCGTGTGTACTAACTCCAGAGGGGCTGCACTGCAGGTTGTACTGATATTGAACTGAACTCTCCTCTGCTTTCCCATCTGGCAAGGCTCACAGATCTCTCCTGCAGCACCATCCTCCAGATCAGAGATGAGTCCTCTCCTGCTCAACTCCCTCAGCCCCTTGTCACCCATGTGGCCTAGGCGGTAGTGCCACATCCTGTAAGCCCCCTGCTGGTCCTGTGCTGCAACTGCTGCATCAGACTCTCCGATCACCACAGATCCCTTCATGCGATAGAGATCATTATCCAACCTCCTGCCTCTCATCACCACTATAGCTCCATTGGAGATGTTTAATATTTCACTTCTAGCCCTACTGCTGAAGCTGTATCCACTGCGCTTCAAGTAGCCTAGTGACACCAGATTCTTTTCCAGCTTCGGGATGTGCTTTACATTTGTCAATATCCTCACAATCCCATCAAATATCCTCACCCTAACTGTCCCTATCCCAGCCACCTTGCAAGGATGATTGTCGCCTAGAGTCACTAATCCCTCATCTGTCTTGGTGTATGTCGCAAACCAAGACCTATGTGGTGTGTAGTGATGTGAGCACGTAGAGTCTAGTGTCCACTCTGTGTAATGCCTGTGACCATCTGATACCACAAGTAGATCATCCTCCACCTACTGCCCAGCAACTGCACTCACTGATTCTGAGCCACTTCTTTCTCCCTTCTTGCTCTTCCATAGTGGACATTCTCGCTTGAAGTACCTGAACTCATTGCACTTGAAGCATTTCATCTCTTTCTTTTCCTTCCTGGACTTGGACCGCCCCCTAGACTTGCTTCTGCCTCTGCCTCTACCTGTCCTCTCCCCTACTGCCAAACCCTCCTGGGGAGCCCGATCTCTGGTCAACTTTTTTCTTTGCTCATTAGACCTCATCACCGAGACCATGTCCTCATATTCCAGAGTCTCCTTGCCGTAGAGCAGTTTAGTCACCAAAGAGTCATATGATCCTGGCAGTGAACACAAAAGCAACAGGGACTTGTCCTCCTCATCCAGCTTCACCCCGATATTCATCAACTCCATGCACAACTGGTCGAACCTCTGAATGTGGCCAATCACATCAGATCCCTCCTGCATTCGAAGACTGTACAATCTCTTCTTCAGCATTAGCTTGTTGCACATATTCTTCTCCATATACATGGTGTGCAACTTCGACCAAAGGCCCTTCGGGGTCTTTTCTTCCAGCATCGAATACAACACCGCATCCGCCAAACATCCTCTAATCACCGAGCATGCTTTCTTCTCCAATGATGCCCACTGTCTATCTATCATTCCCTCAGGCTTCTCATCCAAAGCCTGATCCAGATCTGCTTGCACCAGAAGATCCTCCACCCAGATTTTTCACATAGAAAAATTTCTCTTGCCATCAAACTTCTCAAAATCGACCTGCATATTGTTGCCCATGACTGGATCCAAGCCAAACAAGCAATATAAAATCAAGAAGTATAGAATATACCTTGATGGTACCTTGCTAAAATTTTCAGCATTTGGGATCTTCAACTTCTCACGCTTGGAACCGCTTCCTCACCAATGTGGCTTTGATACCAACTATTGGAGCACGATCCCGGCTCCTCCCATGGATCTTGGGTGCAGCAAAACCAGCAACAAACAAATCTGGAGACTTCTGGACTCGATCGAAGGCCCTTGACGAAATCAGCCTAGTTGCTGTCTTCTTCGTCAGCCTTTCATTCCAGATGAAGAACACCTCTAAGATCACCTCTAAAAAATCCAAGATCTGGTACCCAACCAGATCAGGCCTGGATCGAGGTCTTTCAATTCATATATCTTAAATCAGGGTATTCTAGATAGAGAAGAAGGTAGATAGAACCAGACCTTGCAGATCTGTCCTGCTGCAGCCTTTTCTGTAGATCTGTTGATGGAGATCTCACCCATGCCTCAAACGACCTCATATCAACTTCAGATCTGAGAAAAACTTGGACCAACCTCATAGAAAGAGATTCCAAGTCTTTGACCTAATGTTTGGGCAGCTGCAAGAGAGGGAGAGGCAATATGGTTGGCGGCACAAAGGGGGAGGGGCTCAAAACCCAAGCGCCTCCCCTGCTTTTCCTGCCTTCTATGGACCTGGTGGCAAGAAACCCTAGGGTTTCTTGCTCCTGAGGTGTGGAGAATAGCTGAAGAGAGAGGGAGAAGAGAGAGAGAGACTTGGGAGAAAGGATTTTTGTATTCCTTGGCTTAATCAAACCTATACAGTGCATGTATATATAAACACAGGGTCAAGTGACCCAAACCCAAAACTCCCTTGACCAACTCTATGGGAGATTAGGTTAATCCAAGCCCATGTACACCCATGACTCGACCTAATCTCACCTATCTTGGGCCCAGACCTAATCCATAAAGAGTTGGTCCCTTGAGGCCCACATAACCTAGACCTCAAGAACCTGAAAGGCCCACAGCCTTTCAACCTAGGGCCCAACTAGCCCTAGAGCCTCCATGAAGCCCTCATGAATGATGGACCTTGGCCTTAGCCTTGGTCCTTTGGGCCTTGGGCACACCACCTGGATCACAACAAAGTGGAAGAGGCAAATAGACTTCACATTGTGTGTCTCTGATGAAAGAGGAAGAAGACTAAGAGAAGAAGATTAGAAGAGAAAAGAAAGGATGGAGATAACTTAAGAGAGGAAAGAGCTTTGCCATAGCACCGAACCCTCTCTTGGCCTTGCCTCTCCGCACTCGGCCTCCTCCTGAATAGATGCCTTCCCCTTTATTTATAGGTGAGGAAAGGAACTATGCAGTTGAACTATGCGGACTTCAATTAGTTTGGTGTCCGTGCAGACTTCACTTGGTTTGGAGTTTGAAAGCTTCTAGAAGTCGGAACCGAAGTCGGAACTTAATTGATTTTAAGTCCAAGTTCCTGTAGTTTTTGTCTTCTTTGTACAGTGTTGGAATCTTTCTATAGATGAACAGTAGTGATGTTAGGAATCTTCTTGTAGCTTTCTTGTCATCTTCTGATCCTAGTGTAGACTTTGATATAGACCAGATTTTAAAGATGAACCATCTAAAATTGGACCAGCTTCAATAGTAGTAGTAATGGCTTTTATCAGAAGATTGTGGTAATAGAAAAGCCACTAGATTGTACCTACAAATAAAAGTTTTTCTACCAAAAAATTGGTAGAAGGGTTAGTAGAAAAATATTTTTTTTCTCTTTCTTTTTTTTTTTATAGCTCAACCTTCCTGAGTGAGTTGGTTGAGTATTAGAGCAAATTGTCTTGGTCATCCTTCTTAATGAGATTGGTTGAGTGATAAAGTAGCTAAGTCTTCTAGATTTGTGTTGCTTGATTGAGGATTTGCATGCTCCAGAGATTGCTTAATTTGTCTTATATTGCATTGTATCTCTTCTAGATAATTTGCTTCATTAAATAAAGGATCCCATATATTTTTTCAAGCTCCTGCTACTTTAAGATTTATATTGAGTACAGTAGTTACCCAGATTTTTCTATCAGACTAGCATCATTGAGTCTTCTTTACTTGAGCTCTCCAGTAGACATTTAAGAGATTTTTTTCTTGATATTCTTTAAAATTAAAATTATCTAGAAGCTCTTCTTCTTTTGCATCACAAATTATAATATAGTCTTCATCTTCAAAGATACTGACTTTATAGATTTGGAAAGGATAATTTACTGCTCCAATATCTCTGGTTTCAATACCACTGAAAATTATAACTTTTAATATTTTTTTATATATCTTTCCTATTTCATATAGAACTTTGCTGACCATAGCTGGAAACATATATAAATTGGCGAAAGGATCTACTGATATTACTCATACCAATTCTTTATATAGTGCTTTGAGTTCTTCTTTAACATACTCATTGATCAATGGAAGATATAACTTAGGATAACTCCATCTATCTATCAGAAAAAATTGCAAGTCTACAAACAGTTCATTTCTGTCTATCAAAAAGATTAGCAATTCTTCAAGTAGTTCTTTTGTTTTATTGGGCTGAGTGGCTTTTTGATAAATATTTTCTAGTAGTTCACTAGTTAAAACCTTTTGAGCTTTTTCCCAATAGTTAAGGCTCTTTTGTATATTTGCCATAGGAATCTTCAATTTAAAAAGAGTAACCAAATCAGGTGTGATTTGATTTGAGTGTTCATCAGATAATCTTAATTTTTCTCTTAGTACCATCAAAGATAATTTTTTTTTCAAATAAATGATCAACAAGAGCTATCATAGCCTTTCTAAAGTCTCCTTTCTGATTCAAAAGATGAGTTTCCCATACCTTGTTGACCAAATCATAAGTTTTTTGAGAAAGTTTTGGCTTATAATTTGGAGAAAAACTTTCTTTCTCAAGAGCAGTCCTTCTATTATATATTTTTTTTTTCAAGATCAATTTATTTGCAAAATCTTAAAGATAAAAGGTTAGAATATAGCCTTTGAGCAGCTCCTTTTAATTTATCTTTTCTCTTTATATGTTGATTTAGATTGCTTGCATCAAATATCTGATTTTCTTCTATTTTGGAGTTGTCTTGATGAAGTATATCTCCTGAGATGAACACTATTTTAGTATATGGAAGTAAAAGCTTATATGTTGCCCAAAATATTATTGTAATGAGATCTTCCATAGTCCAAAAGTCTTTGTAACTTTGTAAACTCAATTTTCTTCTTCTCTTATAATTTTTATGTGTAACTCTTTGTTTTGAAAAGTAATATTTTCTCAAATAAATGAGAAGCTTAGAGATCTTATAATTTATCGAATGATGACCTTCTTTATTGCTTTTATAATAAATTAGATATAAATAAAGTATTAATCAATTCTTTTTATTTTGCTTGTTAGGAATATTTCTAGTTCTCTTATCAAATTTTTTCTTAGATTTTATATATTTCTTTATGTATGATTTATTCAGTCTAAATTTAGATTGATAATAAAAATTGATAGAAATGTAAAGATTATTTATTCTTTTCTTAGTTTTTAATCTTATATTATTTTTATAAGATATTTTTTGTATAATTTTTGGAAATTTTTTAGAATTATAGTATGACTTAAATAATATCCTCTGATTGTATGATGTATTGATTTCTTTTGATGTATCGGTAAAAAATTTAAAATAGGTTAAGAAAAGGTTTCTCAATATGACTTTGTTTTAAGATTTTAATTAATAAGAATGACATTTTAATACAAAATTCTCCTATGCATAGTTGAACTTTAAAGACCTTATGGTTTACTTTTAGATTTCTTCCTTTAGTAGTTTAAAGATTTTGATTAGATTTTTCAAAATATCTTGAAGGAATTAGGCCTTATCTAATACAAATTTTTTCAGCTCCAGAATCTAACAAAGCTTCATATCTAAAACGATATCCATCTTTTAGCTTAAATGAAGCATCACAGATCTAATTTTTATTCAGTTTCTTAGAAATCTTTTGAGTTTTTTTATCAAATTTCTTTTTAGATCTTTTATATTTCTCATCTATCTAAGATCCAAATTTATAGTCAAGATTTTTAAAGTCATAGAGATAGTTTTTCCTTTTTCTTTTATGTGACTTTATAGATGGAACTCTGATCAATTCAGATTTATTAAAAAGAATTACTCTATTTATCTTACTAAAAATACCTATGTATTCTATCCTAGTTCTATCTTTTTCTAAGAGTAAAAGAATAGTTTCTAAATCAATTCCTAAGTCAATTCCTATGCTTAAAAATTGGTTTAAATTTAAAGATTAAAATCTTCTTAAACCTAAAAAAGATCCTAATATAGCAGAGTAGGTATCTCTATACCATCTAAACTCAAATAAATTTCTACTCTTAAAATTATTTAATTTATTATTATTATCTATATAAAATTTATCTACTATGTTCAAAAGATAATCTAAAAGATTGTGGCCTTTAGAATTCTTTTGAACAATATTTACAATTTCTGAGTTAGTGGAAAAGGTTTTCCACCAACCTTTCAGTTGCCTCAACAAAGAATTTACCATTGTCTTAGCAATTGAAATTTGTGAATAATCATGGATTTTACAATCTTTCAAATGTATCATTATCAATTGATGACAACTATTAACCATTTGAAATTCAGTAAATCCATCAGGGTTCCAACCAAGAGATCTCTTCTTGGATTGGATAGTGGATAAGTTGTCAGAAGTTTCTGATAATTGTGAATCCACTAAGGTCAGTCTAAGATAATAATTTATTATCCTAGGGATCTTAAATACAAGTTTATAGTTAGAAATTAATTTATCTTTAGTATTTTTTTAGATAAATAATTCACTAACTATATTTTTTCTACTAACTATTCTCTTATTCTCATATTTTTTGAGACTAAGAGATTATTAAATCCTAATGAATTACTAATTTCTAAGGAACTACTAGTATTTAAAGAATTATTAATTTTTTATCCTTAGAGAAATATGAAGTTTCATGAATCTCTTCAGATAAAGAAATTAGACTAGATTTACTAGATGAGAGAGATGAGTTTAAAGTAGATTGATTTAAAGATAAGGAGTCTAGCTTGAATAAATCATAAGTAGAAGCATAAGAATCAAATATAAAAGTTTTTTCTTCAAGTGTTTCATCAGGAGTTTTATCAGCTTGGTTTAATATGATTTTATTTGATTCTTCCAAGAACTCTTTTTCTAATGGTGCTTCTAAAAGGTCAGATGTTGGAGGTTCTTTAGTCAGATCTAAGTGTTCTTCTTCAATAATCTCCTTTTCATTTTCTATTGGTCCATTTAATTGATTGATGCCTAGATTTGATTCATCAGATATAGGGTTCAAATTAACTTCAGTATTAGGATCATAAATAGTCTCAATGATTTCATTAGAAGGATTTTTGTCAATCAAAATTTTATCAGATTCTTCAAATAAATCATTTTCAGTTTCAATATTTAATAGATTAGGTGTAGTATCTAGCTTTATGATAGACTCACCAATCTTTTCAGTCTTAGTTTCTAAAGGATTGGGTATAGTATCAATATCTATTGTAAAATCATCAATCTTAACTAATAAATTGTCAAAATAATCCCAATCAAATTCAAGTTTGTTTTTATCTTCTAGAAAATTATTATTCTATTTTTCTACAAGGTTGAGAAAATAATTCAAGCAATCTTGTTGTCCCTTGTCTTGATCTAAATGCTTAGAAATCTTATCAGAATAAATTTCTTTATGATCCTTAGCTGTTTCTTTTAGTAGACTAGTACTTATTTTCTTTGGCTTATAAGATTTTGAAACAGCTTTTGTATCCTCAGTAAGATTTTCAGTAAAAGTTCTAGTAGGATTTTGGCATCTTATTGGCTGAATATGTACCTTATCTTTTCTATTTGGAGGTATCACCCATTTTTGGGAAAGAATCTTAATTCCCAACTCTTGATATTTAGGATTTACATCTTTAAGACCTTTAGAATAGTATTTTATAAACCAGTCAAAGAAAAAAATATTTCTCTCTTCAGCTCTCATTTGTGCAGACCATACTTCTCTTATGAAATCTTATTTTTTCTTATTATAAATTCTATAAAATTATATTTTTCTTTTTTAATTTTTAGTAGAATTAAAATCTGCACTAAGTAGTTCCCTATCTATCTAAAAATAAGATATTCTTAAGTATCTATTATCTAAATGTGTATCAAATATATCTTTAACTACTAGTCTAGCTATTCATTTTACATCTATTTTAATATTACCTAGAGAATCGAATGAAGTTCTTATTTTAAGTTCTAAACTATAATCATCTAACCTATCTTCTAGCTCCTCAATGGTTACAATTTTTCTATTCATTTTGCCTTGTATAGATATTTTTGAATTAAAACTAATATTTTAACAATAGGATAATTTATAATGTAGATAACTATCAGATCAGAATCATTTAAAGGTTTTACCCATTTTCAATACAGGAAAAGATAGAGTAGAATCAGTCATCAATCATTCAGTAAGAGATCTAAGGATACCAACCATAGAGACTATACCATCAGACTATTTGCGACTTACCACCCTAGTATCTTCCCTCGGCTAAGCGGATTTACCATGCTTGCTATACGTATTTTGCTCTAAACGCCAAGAAAATCATCATATTTCCTCTCCGGCATGAAAAATGGTGGCTACTAAGCTCTGATACCAATTTGGACCCGGGACAACGTGTGTACGTGTCGAAGCAGCGGTATGTGTGTGAGAGTGGGTCACTACCATAGGTATATTGTCATAGCAGTGTGAGCTACGTGCGTACATATAGAAGTAGTAAAATAGTTAGGCTACGTGTGTATACATAGAAGCAGTAAATGGGTAGGCTACGTGCATACACGTAGAAGCAGTGAATGGATACATAAACTTGAGCTATATGATACTGCCCGCATGCACCGTATAACAAACAGCTCGGAACCTAAGAGTAAAAGCAAAATGATAATGTTTGAGGAGTAAAAGAAGTTAAACCTATAGATAATATCTAGATAAATAGATTAACAAAAGTCTAAAGACAACTAAGAACGTAAAATAAAATCTAAACTAAGATACAAGCTAATGGAATACTGAGGTAAAAGTAAACTAAACTAATTATAAACTGAACATAAATTAATAAACTATAAACTTCATCTGATTAAGATAAAATAAACTTCTAATGACTAAAGCTATCCAGAGTATAAGTAAACAAGCTAAAGTAAGGAGAACTAATATAAGAGTAAGAGGCATAAATGTAATAAATAAACTACTGAACAAATTATAAACTATGACCAAAAAGATAAACTAACTATAGAATAAATAAAATTAACAAAAGAACAAACTGAAATGAAAAAGATTACTAACAGAAAGAATAAAACTTAACTAAAGACAAATAATATAGAAGCGGAATGAAATGATAAGGTAAGAGTAGTGACAAAATGGAATAAACAGAACTAAATAAAAAGATAAATATAACTAATAGAACAAAACAAAGTACAATACTTAAGCAATGTAGAAAAATAGAACAAAGCTTAATAAAAGAAATAAACAAAAGCTTAATATAAGTAAAAGCTTGAAAGTAAACAAAGTATAAACAAAGTACTCTAACTAATCTGTTAGCATATAGTCATTCATTGTTTACTTTACGACTGCACAAGAGATTACACTATATTTTTAGTACAACCTTATAGCATGTTACAGGTGGTATTTGGGTTGTTTATCTTGATTGATCTGTTGTCTACTTCACAATCTCTTCCAACCTTAGGGTTGTTTACCCTTAGGAGACTGATTCATTGTTTACTTCGCAGCCTCGGTAGCATTTTGGTTGTTTATCGTCGTACTACAGTAACATGCTACAGTGCGCAACAGTACTGCATAGTTTTTTTGCTATAGTATTGCACAGTGCATATGCTATAGTAATTAGATACAGTACTAAACAGTAACTATGAACAGTAATGAACAGTAACAAGCTTAAACATAAATATAAAGAAAGCTTAAAATATAATTAACAATAGTAAATAGAAAGAAAAATGAGCTTTATTTACAAAAGCACACTTACATAGAGTCTGATAAAATTGAAATACACACCTTACAAGCTTTATGTACACTAATAAAACTTAAACAAACTTAAATACAAACCACGAGCGCTAATATATACTAATACATAACTAATCACACCATAAACACACTTATTTACAAAAAACTCACATGGGTTAGCGGAGCTAAGACAGAGCTTGAGGGATATCTGTGGAGGAAATGATGGAAGGAGATGGAATGAAATTGTTTGAAGGAAGAATGATGAATGGAGAAGTAATGGACATGGATTAGTAGATGATGAAGGAAGAAAACTTCTCAAAAAATGAAAGAAAGCTTTCTCAGGAAGAAAGGCTCTCTTTGCATACGAAAGAAGTCTCCCCTTAACCAAAGTAATGAAGGATATTTATAATGGAGGTTTAGTGGAAGGGAGAATGGAATCTGATGGATGAAAACAAAAGAGAGTGTATGAAGTGGTATTTGATGGAGGAAAGCAACCCAAGATGAGATTAAACAAAGATAAGTGGAAGAGGAAAAGAGACTTCACATTGTGTGGTCTCTGATGAAAGAGGAAGAAGACTAAGAAGGAAGAAGAATAAGAAGAGAAGGATTAGAAGAGAAGAAAAAAGGATAGAGATAACTTAAAAGAGGAAAGAACTCTGTCATAGCACCGAACCCCTCTTGGCCTTGCCTCTCCATGCTCAGCCTCCCCAATAGTTAAGTCTCTTTTACTTATTTGCCATAGGAGTCTTCACTTTAAAAAGAGTAACCAAATCAGGTGTGATTTGATTTGAGTGTTCATCAGATAATCTTAATTTTTCTCTTAGTACATCAAAGATAATTCTTTTTCAGATAAATGATCAACAAGAGCTGTCATAGCCTTTCTAAAGTCTCCTTTCTAATTCAAAAGATGAGTTTTCCATACCTTGTTGACCAAATCATAAGTTTTTTGAGAAAAATTCTGGCTTGTAATTTTGAGAAAAACTTTTTTTCTCAAGAGCAGTCCTTTTATTTTGTATTTTCTTTTCAAAGTCCATTTTTCTGCAAAATCTTAAAGATAAAAGGTTAGAATATAGTTTTTGAGCAGCTCCTTTCAATTTATCTTTTCTCTTTATATGTTGATTTAGACTGCTTGCATCAAATATATGATTTTCTTCTATTTTGGAGTTGTCTTGATGAAGTATATCTCCTGAGATGAACACTATATTAGTATATGGAAGTAAAAGCTTATGTGTTGCCCAAAATATTATTGTAATGAGATCTTCCATAGTCAAAAAGTCTTTGTAACTTTGTAAACTCAATTTTTTTCTTCTCTTATAATTTTTAGGTGAAACTCTTTGTTTTGAAAAGTAATATTTTCTCAAATAAATGAGAAGCTCAGAGATCTTATAATTTATCGAATGATGACCTTCTTTATTGCTTTTATAATAAATTAGATATAAATAAAGTATTAGTTGATTCTTTTTATTTTGCTTCTTAGCAATCTTTCTAGCTCTTTTATCAAATTTTCTCTTAGATTTTATATATTTTTTTATGTATGATTTATTCAGTCTAAATTTAGATTGATAATAAAAATTGATAGAAATGTAAAGATTATTTATTTTTTTCTTAGTTTTTGATCATATATTATTTTTACAAAATATTTTATGTATAATTTTTGGAAATTTTTTAGAATTATAGTAAGACTTAAATAATATCCTCTGATTGTATGATGTATTGATTTCTTTTGATGTATTGGTAAAAAATTTGAAATAGGTTAAGAAAAGGTTTCTCAATATAACTCCTTGTTTTAAGATTTTAATTAATAAGAATGACATTTTAATACAAAATTCTCCTATGCATACTTGAACTTTAAAGACCTTATGGTTTACTTTTAGATTTCTTCCTTCAATAGTTTGAAGATTTTGATTAGATTTTTCAAAGTATTTTGAAGGAATTAGGTCTTGTCTAATACAATTTATTTTAGCTCCAGAATCTAACAAAGCTTCATATCTAAAATGATATCCATCTTTTAGTTTAAATGAAGCATCATAGATTCATTTTTTATTCAGTTTCTTTGAAATCTTTTTAGTTTTCTTATCAAATTTCTTTTTGGATCTTTTATATTTTTCATCTATCCAAGATCCAAATTTATAGTCAAGATTTTTAAAGTCATAGAGATAGTTTTTTCATTTTCTTTTATGTGACTTTATAAATGTATCTCTGGTCAATATAGATTTATTAAAAAGAATTACTCTATTTATCTTACTGATAATACCTATGTATTCTATCCTAGTTCTATCTTTTTCTAAGAATAAAAGAACAATGTCTAAGCTTAAAAATTAGTTTAAATTTAAAGAAGATAATTTTAAATAAAATCTTTTTAAACCTAAAGAAGATCCTAATATAGCAGAGTAAGTATCTCTATACCATCTAAATTCATCTAAACAATTACTCCTAAGGTTACTTAATTTATCATTAATATTTATATAAAATTTATTTATTATCACAAATTCTGAGTTAGTGGAAGAGATTTTCCACCAACCTTTCAATTGCCCTAACAAGTAAGTTGCCATTGTCTTAGCAATTGAAATTTGTGAATACTTATGGATTTTACAGTCTTTCAAATATCTCATTATCAGTTGATGACAATTATTATCTATTTAAAATTCAGTAAATCCATCAAGATTCCAACCAAGAGATCTTCTCTTAGAATGGATAGTGGATAAGTTATCAAAAAGTTTTGATAACTGTATTTCCACCTAGGTCAGTCTAAGATAATAATTTATTATCCTAGGGACCTTAACTACAAGTTCATAGTTAGAAATTAATTTATCTTCAGTATTTTTTGAGATAAATAATTCACTAACTATATTTTTTCTACTAACTATTCTCTTATTCTCACAATTTTCTGAGACTAAGAGCTCACTAGTTTCTAAAAAATCACTAATTCCTAAGGGACTACTAGTTTTTAAGACTAAAAAATTATTAATTTCTTTATCCTTAGAGAAACATGAAGTTTCATGAATCTCTTTAGATAAAGGGTTTGAACTAGACTTGTTAAATGAGAGTGACAGATTTAAAGTAGACCGATCAAATAAAGAATCTGGCTTGAATAAATCATAAGTAAAAGCACAAGAATAAAATATAGAAGTATTTTCTTCAAATGTTTCATCAGAAGAAGTTTTATTAGCTTGGTTTAAAATGATTTCATTTGATTCTTCCAAGAACTCCTTTTCTAATGGTGCTTCTAAAAGGTCAGATGTTGGAGGTTCTTTAATCAGATCTAAATGTTCTTCCTCAATAATCTCCTTTATAATCGATATGTTTGATTGACTGATGCCTAATCTTGACTCAACAGATATAGGGTTCAGATTAACTTCAGTTTCAGGATCATAAATAATTTCATTGATTTCATCAGAAGGATTTTCTTTAGTCAAGATTCTATCAGATTCTTCAGATAAACCATTTTCAGTTTTAGCTTCTAAGAGATTAGGTATAGTATCGATTTTTAGATAGGGTTCAGATTAAAAAGGTAGAAATCCTTATGAGATAAGGATGTACCTTTTTAAGTTAATTGGATTCTTGTTTTGAATCAAGAAAGGGCCTATATAATGAGAAGATCTCTTAAGATTTTAAAAAAGTTTTTATTGATTAAAAACCAGATCTATCTCCCTCTCTCCCTTCTCCATGCCACACCTTCTCCCTCTTCTCCTTTCCATACCCAAAGGTTGGGCATCCCACCTATCTTCATGCCAAGAGTAGAGGAGTTGTTCATGTACAGTGAGGAATGAAGAGAAAAAGCTATAGATCAAAGAGTTGATTCTGTAGTCTTGATCAAAGAGTTGGTCAAGGTTCTAAAGGATTGAGATCCTACTTGGAGAAGAAAGATCTATTACGAGAAGATCGATTCGAGATTGATCCTGATAGATATCCGTAGAGGTCGAACACATGCGCAGCTCGAGGATTTTTGAATCTGAGATCATCGATTGTAATGAATTTCTATCTACGCTAAGTTATTTAGATTTAATCTCATACTTACTTTTATTTTCAGATTATATGTATGTGTTTTATCCTAGACTTGGGTAGGATTAGATGAGATCTATTGCATGTGGGGTTAAAAGATTTAACCTGATTGTTTTTTCATTACGATCAAAAAAATTTTTGAAATCTATACATGCACCCTATTGGGTTCGATCACATTATGGAAATTAAATTTTAAAATTTTTAAAATAAATAAATTAATAGCTTTAACTTTTAAAACTATCAAGCGAAATCCAAACCCTAGAATCACCTTGTCGATGTCGATCAAAATAAAAATAAGCATGCGAAGGGATAGGATTTTATACTTTCACCAAAAGTAATATGACATGATGGTAATCTCCATAAGACTCCAAAGTAGAAGCCCTCCAATGATGATCCATACAAAAGTTGGCCAAAGTTCTTTTTAATCGATGTGCTACCACAGCCTTGTCTTTTCAAGAATGCTGCCGACTTTGAACTCGAAGTTCGATCACACCAAAGCCCAGTTGTCTTCGATTTTACCATCAAAATCATATCAAGAAGATACTCTTCAGATGTCTCACAACCTAGGATTTGATTTTGGGCTCCAACATATGAAAAAATCAAACCCTAGGGCACATTAGCAACACTTGCTAATTCTCTCACCACACTTCTTACAACTTTTGCCTCTCAATTTTTCTTTGCCTTTTTCTCAAATTTTTTTCAAAATTTTCTTTCTCTTTTACACATCACTTATCTCTAATTTTTACTTAAATAGGTGACCATGGGACATGAGGAAGGATGAAGGGGGCCAACCTTTGGCTCTCCACTTTCTCACGTAGTGAATTAAATCACTATGTATTATTTTTGGCACAAGAGAGCCTTCACATAGAAGGACTCCTCCTCTTTTGCACCTCATAATTTTTCCATAATAAATTGGCATGAAAACATAAGGATTCTAGATGAGAATACAAGGTGATAGGATAAGATAAAAGCCTTCATAAGAAAAACTCTTCATCTTCCCATGTTAATTAAGAGGGGGTGGCACTTTTATTTTGGCATAAAATTTGGTGGGTGCAGAGGAGTCCTTCCACACTTGAAATTATTCTAAGTTGGATAAGAACTCAATTAAAATGGACTCAATCCCATTAGGTCAAAGATAACTGATCTAGCTTAGCTCAAACACTTTGAACTGAACCAATTTAGGAACTTGGGTTAATACTGTTGGATGTGTGCCCTAGAAGTCAATCTTGACTGATGCATATCATATTACTAGAACATGATTTTATACTTATTGGGTATTTATAATATCATTCATATTTTATATGTCCATGAATCATCCAAGAGATTAACAAGATGATGACACATATTCTCAAATAGTTGAAATTTGAGACATATGTCATTGATGGTTAATTTCTAAATTACTCCTGATTATAGGATCATCATGGGGATGGTGATTGATCTAGATAGATCAGTGCATGGATCGCTTCCTTCGGATAGATGAGTCTCGAGTCTGTGGTAAAGTGACACTAGAGTAGGAGTGCAGGTGTTATTAGAAAATAACTAATACTGAGCGTGACCAATACGAGAAGTCACATAGATTCTGCTCACTCGTTAGTGACTTTCTCGATGTCGCAGTAGTATGACTGGTCTTTTGACCTGCGATGCTACAGCTACTTGCAATGAGGCTGCTAGAGTTTGACTACACATAAATATTGACTCAATGAGTTCTTATAGTAGATATTGATGATAGTTGGTCCACTGTAGGATAGGGTATGTACCTAGAAGGAATCTATCGATCCTAATAGAAGAGAGTAGTCTTATAGGATTCAAGAAACTGAGTCCTTAAGTCTATGGTCATAGTAGTGTGATTGATAAATTTTTTTTTTATGAGAATCACACATGGACTCGAGCTATTTGAATTTATCATATGATCAATGATGAGGTTTGATGATTTATCTATGATTTGCCATCTGATCGAAACTCACAATAGAGGACTGTATCATACGTTAACTTCACCTAGAGGTTCATCACCTTTTATTCTGCTGGGTTGTCACTACATATTGCTAGGTATCACTGGTGGATTATGAGACCCATGGGTATCATCTCGATGATCGATAATCTCTGATGGATAGAGTTGGAATGGTTCCAACCCATTGAAAGGAGTTTTAATGATATTGTGATAGGGATCACAATATATCTCACTATCAAACAGAATAAAACCTATGGGGTCACACACAAAAAGACTTTTGACTGATTAGATGGTTGAATTACATTGTGAATTATGATAAGATTTAATTATTAATTTGATTGATAATTAATCTAATATAAAAGTTATAATTAAGTAACTCACTAAAGAGTTAGTGAGTTATAGGAGGATTAATTAGCAATTGGATTGCTAATTAGCTCAATTTGATTGAACAATAGGGCTTGAATCAAGTCTAATTAAATTAGATTTAATTTTACTTGATGTGGGTTTGATTTGATTAAGCCTAATTGGGTCATGAGATAATCAAATTGCATGAGAGAATAATTTCTGATTTGATTAGGATTTGAGTTTGACTTAATTCCTAATTAGACTAAGATCTAATCAAAGAGTATTTGGGTTTCTATTTGGACTAAAAATTTTTCTCTTCATGGGTGCACTAAATTTAATTAGATTAGAATTAAATTGAGTTTGACTCAAGCATCAAGAAAGAGTCCAAAAGGACTAGGACTCCTCTAATTAGGTGACATCTAATTTTTAATTGGATTAGATTTTAATCTAAATAGTTTGGGCTCCTAATCAGATTAAGATTTTAGTCTATTTGAGTCTAATCAATTTTTAATATGATTAGAATTGGTTAGAATTTTAATTGATTTAAATCAGCCACCTAAAGAGGAGTCCTAAGTGGTAAGGACTCTCCCTCTCAATGCGCCATAAGGAACCCATGCCTACCAGATTTTGGATGCCACAAAATATCCCATGTCCCATTTATTTTGTGCAATGAAAGCTCTTCTCTTTTCTACCTATAACGTGTAAGAGAGAGGCACACAAATAATAGAAAGGTGGGCAGCATCATATGGAAGAGTCTAAGGAAGTTTGGACTCTTATCTCCTATCCAAAATCAAACTCTCTCTCTATTTAAACATGGGACCATAAGGGGCGATAACCAACTAGATGTGATCAGGTTTTTGATGCCAAAAAGAAGAGGAGGTGTGCATGGAAAAATTCCAAGGGAGAGGGTACAGCATGAAGGTCCAAGGTGTGAGGTAAGTTAGCCCTTATCTCTTCTTTCTTACCAACAACCAAAGGTTGGTTGTTAGGGCCTCTTCTCTCTCTCTTTTATCCAAGTTTGAACATGAAATTTTTCTCTCCTCTTTGTCCAAGAGTTGGATATATATTCTTATATCTCTAGCGTAGAGATTTAGTGTACAGATTTTAGGAAGAAAGAGAAGAAAGGGTTCTTCTTATGATCTCTAGCGTAGAGATCTACATCCTCCTATTCTCTTCTTCTTCTCTAAGAGAGTTTTGAGATAAATTTTTTTTTTCAACCATTAAGATGCGATCTCAGTAAGGAAGCTAGCACTCTGGTGAGATCAAGAAGCTTCTGATCAAATAAAGTCTCGTATGGATACTCGTAGAGGTTAGATACTTGTGTGGCTTCAAGGGACCTTCAGAAGACATCCATGATCATCAGTTTGCAATGTAGATCGACTCGAGTCAAGGTATGAAGATTGGATCTTCTCTATTTATTTTTTTATATTTGATTTTGTATTGAATCCTATCTCACATATGTAGATTTTGTTGTATAGTTTTAAGATTTGATCTTATGCATGTTTAGATTAAATTATATTTAATCTGAATTTTTATAATTTTCACTGCATACTCATTTTGAAAAATTTTTGCATGCATGAAATCATAAAATCTCAATAGTAATATTAGAGCCACATCATGTGCATGAAATTAGGATTTAGATTTAAAATCTATAGAGAAAAAATTTCATATCTAAAAGTTTTTGATGTCATTCTGTTATAAGGTTGACCTGGCATAACTTGTTATACTATATGATTGTCCTAGAATGATATTAAAAATTTTTAATTAAAATAAAATTTTACATCTAATTTTTTATCATATATGTGATATATATTTTATTGTTTAGATCTAAAAAGTATTTTGAGATCTATTTACATTCGTATATATGATATATGAAAGCATGGTTAGAGCTGAAATTGTTTCTATGACCTGAACTTTATTCATGTATATGATATATATTTATATGTATGATCTAAAAATTATTTCGAGATCAAAACATACTTTTCATGTAAAGAATTTAGATCTAAAAAATTAGATTTAAGATCTAAAATTAGAATTTGTGCATGAGGATTGGTCATAGGTAGATCAAATTAGGTCATGTAATTATATTAATCTAGAATTTTTGATTTGATCATAATGGGTCTAAATTGATTTAGTAGTTGATCAAATCGAGTCAAGAGTTTATTGGATTAGGTCAATAGAGCTTAAGATCATATAATTATTGTTGATCGAATCGATTAACACTTATATATAGAAAATTAACCTAAGGACCTAATTCGGCTCTATGGCTTGAATCTGATTCACCTAAGCTAACCTATTCGGACCAATTAACCAATTGGTGTCTAAGGCAAGTAATTGAAAGATAGTTATTTAATTAGTTCTATTTGCTGATCTGGCTAATTTGTTGGTGTCTAAAAAAAGCAATGGGGAGACCCCCACCAATTTTTACTTATCTGGCCAATTTGGAAGATGGAGTCTTAAATATAGTTGCTTGGTGATTTGGTTTAGCCCATGCTAATTAGATTAGTCATGTGATGGCTGATTAGATGAGACTTAAATCTAAATCTCTCTATAAATATTAAGTCCAATAGTCTTCCACCATTGTAGATGTGCGAACGTGCTACCGACGTTGATTATTCATGGTGGCCACAGTGATTCAGTTGCATCAAAAATATGCAACCACTCTATTAGCAAAGAGTTGCTCCAGGATAAAGATAGGGTTAGGCCCAATAACTGTTAGGTGAGGGATTCAATGATGGCTTTGCATCTACTTATGAATGGTGGATTTGACTTAACTAAGGAGTGTAGGCAATAACTGTTAGATGAGCCCACATGACTTAGGGACTAAGTCACTACAACATGCTTAGAGAAGTATTTGATCAAAGAGTTATCCATGTATCGATGTGTGTGTTATCAATAACTGTTAGGTGAGATGCATGACATCGGTGGGACTACGGCATCCATTAGAAACTCAGTTATCGCATTAGGATTTTCATTTCTCCACCCGAAGAGTGTGAGAGATCTGATAAAATAGTGAGAGTCTTTTTGCATCTAAAAGTTTTTGGAGTAAATTGTAAAATAAGTACAAACATCCAAATAGAATCTTTGCTCTCTGTTATTTATTGTGTCAGCTTCCAATCCTCTAGCTTGAATCTAGTTATCAATCGTTTAACTGAAACCAATTACTTAGACTAGCTAACAAACCTAAGAATCATTCTCAATTTTAAAAAATTTAAGCAATGTTCTCTACTAGGTTATTCTAATATTAACAGCCTGTCCAACCTAAAGTAAATGAGCTATACTTGAGGAGTGGATGGACAATGACAATAAAGATAGATGCTATATGTTGAAGTCTATGTTAGATGAACTCCAACGTATGCATAAGCATATGTTCACTACCAATGACATATTGATTCATCTACAAGTGTTGTGAGATGATTAGAGTTGCACAGTACATGAGATGAACGATGGGCAATCAGTCTATGATTATTATTTGATAATGATCAAGGACATCAAGGAGCTTAAAAGGCTCGACACGACCATGCACAAAGAATTACTTGTGGATTTGATCCTGCAATCTCTTTTTAGTTTATATGGATAGTTTATAGTAAACTACCATATGAATGACCTTATTGGCATTTTATCTAAATTGATCAAAATATTGTTAACACAGGAACCTTGAAAAGTTCAGAGGTACATACCTAGAGAGCCTAAAAAATAAGGACATGCCTTGAGTAGGCATGTTGAAATTACTTAATACTATCCTTACGATTTTTTCTTCTTCCAGTTGAGTTTTAGACTCTAGTACTTTTTATGTACTTTATAGAGTCTATGAGAAGGTAGAGGGTTGAGCAAGTAATCCTTAAAATTAGCAATAGAACAAGAGTTGCTACTGTGGCCATGGGCATCTATCCTTTGTGATTATTATTTGGATTTAGTTCTTAGAGATAGTCTCTATTATTTGCATGCTGAGCATCTGTGAACTTAGTTGAGCAAGCAGTGAATGCCATTGGATTTGAAAGATCCAGAGTCGAGATAAATCTTAAGTATATATGAAACTTTGGGTTAGGTCGTATAGGAGAAGAAATGATTAACAAACTAGAGAATTATGGGCTTTTGGGCTCACTGACTGCTAAGTCACATTTAGTTTGTGTATCATCTCTTTGAGAAAAAATGATCAAGCTACTCTTATGCGACAAGAGAAAAGGACCATTGAGATACTTATCCTAGTATACATTTGATGTGTGTAGCCCATTTGATATGCTAATAAAAGGAGTTATCTCTACTTCCTTATCTTTATCGATGATCAGTCATGGTGTGGGTAAGTATATGAGATACAAATCTAAAATTTTTGAAAGGTTCAAAGAATTTAGATGCAAAGTAGAGAAGCAAATCAAAAATTTCTAAAGGTACTTCGATCGGATCGAGGATGCAATACCAAAGAAAAAAATTTCTCAATTATATCATAAAATGGCAAAATTTCATATTGGACCCCTCTTAGTATATCTCAGCTCAATGAGATAATTAATAAGAGTCATGGGACTATATGAGATGTGATCCGATCTATGATGGATTTCACTGATTTATTTTGTTTCTTTAGAAATATGCTTTATTTCTATGGAATTGGGTTCTCTCTAAATCTATTTCTACCAGACCGTATGAGATATGGTATGGTGAGAACTGAATTTTGATTATTTCAAGATCCAAAGATGTCTAGCCTGTGTCAAGGATAGCAGGTGGATATGTTAGAAGATAGGCATATAAACTTATTTTCAAAAAATATTTTAAAAGAGTTTGGGATACTACTTTTCTTCTGAAAGGATTACAATATGATTGTGATCCGATGTGCTATCTTCTTAAAAAATATTTAACTAAGATGAAGCAGTGGGAGGAAAGTTAAGCTCGAAAAGAGTGTCTCTAAAGACTTGCAAGTCATAGGACCTAAAAAATTTATTCATGATGAGCTAGTATACATGTGTTTCTCTTCCACCTCATACATATAGTAGAATCTCCCATCCTCTTGAAAAGGTACTTGGGTATGCTTAACAGAAGATGTAGAGAAAAATCATTTCTCATGGGAGTAGAAAACATAGAGATGATCTCAAAATCTACAACGAGATGATGTTAGACATCAACTCCAAGAAAGGGATGTAAAATAGCTTTTCTGACTACATATCTTTTGAAAATTTTTATATGGAGTAGTTATGGATTTCACTTCTTATGATAGGAGATCATAAAATTTATAATAATCTTGAAGTTGGAACATTCATTTCGATGATACGATCAAATTATTTGATTAGAAATGAGGAATTATGTATTTCCAAAAGGATCAGTGGGAGTATTCAATACTGACATTGGTTAAAATATGATTGTATATAGAATTCTCCATGAAAGATATAAAGCAAGCATTCTATATTCTGAGAATATAAAGATCTATAGAGATAGATACAATTGGATGCTTGTGTTTTCATAGATAAAGTTCAGAGAGTAGATGCTAAAAGGGTTCAGCATAAAAATCTTGAAGAGGGGTCTATTACCCTCTTGGGCATAGTTGTATGCCATGTAATATACTTGAATTGATATAGTCAATACCGTGAATGTCACGAGCGGATATCAGTTGTATCCAGACTGAGAGTACTGGATTGCTATGAAAACATCCTTTAGTACTTGAGAAGAATTCATTTTCCTTCAGTTGTATCCAGTCTATAAGAATTCCTTTAGTACTTGGATTGCTGAGAGCATAGGATAATTTTTTTTTTCAATGATCCAACTTTTACAGAAGAAGCATTCTATCTGATTTTTATCAACTTTGATGATTTGCTCTGCTTAGGATCGACGGCACAGGATTTCTGTACTTTTTTCTTCTTTTCTCTCTTAGAGGATTGATGCCCTGTAGATGAACCTTCCACTAAATTCACTGGCTTCTTTTGGAGCTGGTGATTAAAAGTCTATAGTAATTTTATCAAACCATGGTAGTTCACTGCAGACTTTTTCATTCTATAATGACTGAAAAAGGGTAGGTAGGATTTTGATAGTGAATCGAGGATAGCATCCTTGCCTAACTGTTCATGTAACAGAAAGTCAATTTGCTAAGGCATTTAATCTACTCAATCATATACAGTACATGATCGATGACTGAAGCCCTCTCTCGCATACAGGTATTGAATATTGTGCAGGAGGTTTTGTATCTCTCTGCATCTTTTGGGGTGCCGAAGGACTCATTCAACATTTGAATGATCTCCTCTGGCTGCGTATCCTCAAACTTATGGCTCAGTTCATCATTTATGGTTGCTCTCATCATGCAACGCATAGTCATGTAGTCATTGAGCCACTTCATGTAAGTATCTTTTGCTGCACGAGGAGCATTGGCTGCAAGTTCTTCAGATGCCTCATCTGTAAGGACGTATAAAATTTTTTGTGTTCCAAGACGATCTTCAGCTTTCGATACCCGCTATCGAAGTTGGGTCCGGTGAGCTTATCGCTATCTAACAGTGAATGAAAGGATAGTGTGTTGGCCATAACTGAAAGAAAAAATATAAGCCTATTAGTATATGAATTATTTTTAATCCTGAAGATATGGACTTTAGTCTAAAGATCCTTCCACTATTTTTATGAATTGGTAGTCTGAACCCCCAATTCAAGAAATTACACTAATTCCTTAACGAGTACTAGAATCCACACAAACTTCATTCAAGCCCAAGTGTGGCTCGACCAACTCTAGTGCATCTATGGGTAGGTTCATAACTAATTGTTTCTCCAAACAACTTCTATAATTAGGTTTTGCCCTAGGCATCCCTTCAGCAGGTGTGTGGCGCCTCCACTAAAAATTTTGATTAGATCTAACCATTAACATGACACATCAAGTGCAGTCAACAAACGGATGTCCAGGCTTGAGTGTAGCTCGGCTAACCTGAGCATTGATCTAAAGGTACATCATGATGGTCATATGATAAATGATAATTTCAATACATAATAGACACCAAGAGTGTGGCACCTCCAATGCCTGTTTGGAATATTGGACTCATTATCACGTACCTTAATAGGAGGCAATGATCAAGTTTTCTCATAACTTTATCACTTTATGGATCTAATAATTTAGAAGATTTGACATTGATATGAGAATAAGAGAAGAAGTGGGCTTGCAAATTATAAATCCTCCCACTGACTTCACCAAGTCATACAAAGGATTAGACACAAGCTGGTCTAAAGATATCTAAATTAGTCACACTGATTCACCTTAATGGTATGGATCTGCATGAATCGACTAGTAACCTAATCAAAATATAATCTACCATATTGATCAGGTAAGTAAGATTAGTGGGACGGATGTGCCCTTAACTCACCGTAGATGCATCTAGATGAATAGCTCCCAATTAAAAACCACTTAATCGAATCTGTCAAACTTACCTTAGATACCAACTGGTTAATTAGTTTTGATTTGGTCCACCAGAAGATTCAGGCTTAACCTATTAGATGTGTGCCCTAGAAGTCAATCTTGGCTGACACATACCTTTCTTTAGGACATATTTTGTACTTGATGGGTAGTCTTTATAACCAATCATGTCATATGTATCCATAATTTATTCTAAAAATTAATAAAAATAATTTTATATATTCTCAAATATTGAGAATTTGAGACATATATCATTAGTGGTTAATTTTTAAATGCTCCCAATCGAAAGATCATCATGGAGGATAGTGATCAATCCATTCAAAATCAATGCACGGATCACCTCCTTTTAGGGCAGATGAGTCTCGAGTCTGTGGTGTAGAGACATTGAGATGAGAGTGCAAGTACTTGTTAGAGAATAACTTGCACTGAGCGTAACCAGCACAAGAAATCAATTGGATGTCTACTTACTTGTTAGTGATTTTTTTGATGCTGTAGTGTGTGACTGGTCTTTTGACCTACGATGTGTTGGCTATTCACAGTGAGGCTACTTAGTTTGACTGCATATTTTTTTAGTCTCTAGCCATTCGAATTCTTACTGTGTATGTTGGCTATTGTAGGTTCAGGTTCGCTATTTGGTGTAGGATGTACTTAGATGGAATCTATCGATCTTGGTAGAAAAAGAGAAGTCCTATGTGATTCGTAAGACTGAGTTTAGAAAATCTTGGCTAGAGTAAGTGTGAATACTAGAAAAGAGTTTTCATGAGATTTATAAATGAACTCAAGTCGAGCCAAGCTGGCTTATGACTGACGATGGGATTTGATGAGTTCTCCATGATCTCTGTCAAGTCGGGACTCACGATAGAGGAAATATATCACACGATAACTTCACCTGGGGGTTCATTTTTTTTATTCTACTAGATTATCACTACATGCTACTAGGCATCACTGGTGGATCATGAGAACTCACTAAGATCATTTTTGGATCAATGATCTTTGTTGAGATGAGTTGGAATCGTTTTAGCCCATCAAAAGGAGTTTCGACGATACCGTGATGGAGATTACAGTATGTCTCACTATCAGATACAATAGAACCTGAGGGGTCACACACAAAAGAAGCATGATCTGATCAATGACTTGAATCATATTTGAATTATCAATCGGATTGATAGTTTGAATTTTAGAAATTGCTAATTTGTAATCGTTACAGTTTTGACAGCTACTAATTGTTAGCACAGAGACTTAATTATAAATGTTATAATTTTTTTGGAAGCTGATTAATTTATGGATTAAGTTTTAATTAATTTAAATCAGATTTAATTTAATTATATTTAATTTAATTTAATATTAATTAGATTCAATGATCCAAATCAGATTTAGATTTCAAGCTTGATTGGATCAGGCTTGATAGCCTTACGAATTCGGCTCATTTCGGACTCGATTTGAACCTGATTGAGATAAAATTTGAACCAGAAGAACCTAGGTTCTTTAATACTCTCTATCTAGAAAACATGCCAAGAAGGGAAGAGGGGCATTGTTTTTCTTGTGCTTGTCTTCTTGCGTGTGTGAAAGGGGAGGGGATGCCAACTATAGGTGCCCCACCTTATTTGAAATTCTTTTTCTTTCAAATTTTTTTTATTTGAATTTGATTCAAGATAGGATAAGAATCTATCTGATTGGGGTGTAGAAGAATTTTTTGTGTGACAAAAAAATTTGAGGAAAAGTGGACATGCGCTAATTATGAGTGGAGGTTTCTTTTTTACATCACAACTTTATCTCAATGCCTTTCTACCCTTTGATTTGGTTTTCAATGCCCTAGATTAAAAGGGATAGATCTCTTGAGTGTTAAGAAGGGTTTGGGGCATGAGGGATTTTAGAAGTGTGACAAAATAAAAAGGGAGGCGTGAGGTCTTGCGTGAATAAGAAGTGCGACTTCTTTAGGACATCACAATCCTTCCTATGCCTCCTCCTCCCTTCTCCCCTTCATCTCCACACCAAGATCTGATGGTGATCAGATCTAAGAAGAAAAAAGAGAGAGAAGAAGAAGGGTTCTTCTTTTCTTTATGGTGATCTGGTTCAGATCCCATCGGATCTGCATGAAAGAGTTCGTGCAGCAATCTCCTTCTTCAAGATCTGGAAGAAGAGATCTAGATCCAAGGATGAGGAATGAGATTTGCAAGGTGCTAGCACATCGATGATCTTGATGCTTAATCAGGCATCTCTATGTGGATACCAATAAAGGTCAGGCACATGCGTGGCTATGATCAGAACTCGGAACATCCACAAGATCCAAGGTATGGAGATTCGATCTCTGTTTGATTTTTCTAATCATTTATTTTCTTTTTTAGATTTCAGATCATGGTAACATATTCATGTTAAGATCCATGCTATGATTTTTAGATTAGATCTGGTATGTAAATAAATTAAAAATATTTTAATTTATTTATTTTCACTACATAGATGTTTAGAAAATTTTTAGACTTCACGTACGAAACTGTAGCGGCTTTCTAATAGTGGTATCAGAATATAGGTTCTAATATGAATATGAAAATCTCTCAGATCTGAAATTTAATTTATAGAAATTAGATTTGAAGGTTAGTTTGATGATCTATTCATTCTGAAATAAGATTGTCCTGGCATAATCTTGTTATGCTAAATAGTTATCCTAGGATGATGTAGAACATCGATTAAGATTAGATCTAAATTTTCTACATACTATAATATGATTATAGAATTATTTTGGATCTAAAATTATTTCAGATCTGAAATAAATCATGAATTATTCAGATCTAAAATTAATTTTAGATCTGAATATATTAATTAAAATTTAATTTGGATCTAGTATGATTGCTGATTTTTTTTTTTACATGCATAGATTCAATATTATTGTTTATATGTTTGACATATGAAAGATAATTAGATCTGATTTTTAATTGATAACATATATGATAAGTTAGATTAAATTCTTAGTAGCTTAGTAATTGAATTGGAATAGTCACCATGCCGTCCGATCATAAGATGATGAAGGGATTAAAGTCTCTCTTTGCTCATTTGATGGGTTCTCTCTTATGATGTGTAAGGGTGCCGACTGTGATATTTCTCATGAAAATGAACAGCGAATAAAAAATTTGTATATGATACATATTTTAGATTTAAATCAGATTATGCATGTATTTTTTATATATTTTAGATCTCTAAAATATTATATTTGATATATTATTTTGATACACGATCTAAAACTTAATTTCTGCAAAATTTTAGATCCAAAACCTTAGGTTCTATTTGTATGAAATCATGAAACTGTGACTGATATGCTTGTGGAGTCGACTCAATTCTCAATTGGATTGACTCGAGTGCTTGGTGAGTTGACTCATTTTTGTTGGAGTCAATTCAAGACCCTGGTAGGTCAGTTCACTTACTGATGAGCTGATCCATTTGTGCAGGCTAGGTCTACAGGTTTCTATTTGTCCCAATATTGTGCCGACTCATTGTGATAAATCGATTCGTGTACTAGGGTGAGTCAACTCGATTTTGCAAACAATCATATTGTATATGATACAATATAAATTATTTAGATTAGAAATTGTTTCTAGATTTAAACTTAAATCTATATATATAATACACTTAATTGAGAATTAAGAATGAAAATTATAAGATCTAAAATTAAAAATCAAAGATCTAAATTTCAATGCATAAAATATGGACTTTAGGTATGGGTTGAACAAATTAGGTTTAGAGACTAAACTACAACTAGGATCATTGATTAGATTAGGTTAGAATCTTTTTTTGATTTTGAGCAGTTGATTGAACTTAATCAAGAGTTAGTTGGGATTAGGTCAAAGGAGCTTAAAATTGAATTTAATTATAATTGATCAAATTGATTCGCATATGATGTGAATTGATTAAGTCAAGATTGAATTTAGCTCCATGATTTGAGCCTAGATCATAGGTCAGCCTAATTGATTATAATCAACTAATTTGGTGTCTAAGACAGACCTGGCTAATTCGTTGGTGTCTAAAGGAAGCAACAGAGGGACCCCACTCATCTTTACTTACCTAGCTATCTTGGGAGATTATGTTTTGTATTAAGTTACTTGTTGACCCAAGTTCACCCATGCTAATTAGGTTGGTCAAACATGAAATATGCTAACCCAAACCAGATTAGTCATTACATCAGATGAATGTGACTAATTAGAAGAGACCTGAACCTAAATCTCTTCACTAAATATTAAGTCTACTAATCTTCCACCATTATAGAGATACGAGTGCCTTTTCTGGCATTGATCATTCTCGATTAGTTATAATGGTTTGGTTGCATCAGAAAGGCACAACCACTCTATTAGCATTAGATACCTCAGGTAAAGATGGAGTTGGATCCAATAACTGTTAGGTGAGGAACCCAATGACGGCTTTGCACCCATTGGTGAACGATGGATCGGACTTAACTAAGAAATATGCCAATAACTGTTAGGTGAGGCCACAGGACTTAGAGATCAAGTCACTGCAACATGCTTGGAGAAGCATCTGGACAAAGAGTTATCCACACATTGATATACGTGTCATGAATAATGTTAGGTGAGGTGCCGTACATCAATGGGACTATAGCACCCACTAGAACATCTTATCGCATTAGGAATTTCGTTTCTCCACTCGAGGAGTGTGAGAGATTTGAAAAATTAGTGGGAGTCTTTTGTTTATTTTTAAAATTTTAAGAATAAATTATTACAAATACAATCATCTAATTAAATTTTTACTCTTTATGATCAATTCTTCAGCTTCCAACCTTCTAGCACAAATCCTTGATATCAACCATTTAACTGAAATTAATTACATATTCTGGCTTAAAAATCTAAGAAAGTTTTTAACTTTTAGAAATTAAACCATGATTCTTGACCAGATTAACCCAACATCATCAGCTTATCCAACCATAGTCAACGAGCTATACTTAACAAATGGTTAGACATTGACAATTAGGTTAAGTGCTATAAATTGAACTTCATAGTCGATAAATCCAATATATGTTGGAAAATGTGTCCCAAAAAGCCAATCATCAAGCTGTTGACAGTTGAGCAACCAAGTATTGTAATTGATTTGTTAATAAATAAAATATATTTGATATTTCATCATAAGCTTTCATCTTCTAATGAACTCCATTGTTATGATGAAGTCCTTAGGACTATTTAATTCGATAAAGAGAGGATTTATCGATTAGTCTTAAAACTGTTCACGACCAAATGATAAGCTGTTAATAAGGACGACAGCTTCTATCGAGCATAGGTCGCTGTAGGCCATATGGGTTGGTTGTCCTCTTAACCAAGGAGTGTGGAGACCTGGTATGGCATACAGGTGAGATGTAAGGGTACATCATCATTGAACGTGACCAACTCCAGAGTATTCTGCTGTCGAGAATGTCTCTGATGGGATATAGGTATAAGTGTCCCTTAGACTTGAGATCGCCTCAGTGACTTGCAAGCAACTCACTATGCTTTGGTACTGGACTAACTGAATTTCTAATTCAGGGACGGAAGGCTTCTGGGCACAGTCAAGTACTTGCGAAGTCAGAGTGTGATCGAGATGGGATTGACCACTCCAAGAGTTGGAGAAGAATGAGTCGCTGTATTTCAATTTAGCAAAACCTTGGCCAGGGTAATCCATCAGATGGATTTGATATTTTGAAATACAATGTGGACAACCTGATCAGAGTTGACAGTTGAACTCTGGGGTGTCCTATGATCATTTTGGTCAAGGAGATGAATTATATGAAAACTATATCCGCATGGGTTCTAAGGATGTTGTTCTACACATTCGACCTATCCGATCGTCGGGTACCATTGCTAGATGGTCACTTCGATTGGTACAAAATTTATTCCTGTGCTACCGCTTAGGTTCGGACTATGAGGTCACACACATTAGAGTTCATGATCGATCGGATGGTTGATCAATGATTAAGAATCGTTCTAGGGTTAAATGATCAATACGATTGACATTTAACCCAGTGCAAGTATTGCAGGAGGATCGATTAGCAATTCGATTGCTAATTGGCTTAATTTGATTAAGCCAATGGGCTGAGATTAAGTCTAATTAAATATGATTTAATTAGATTTAGTTTGGGCTTGATTGGATCAAGTCCAATTGGTTTATTGGATAAGCCAAGTGCAAGGAAAAACTAGTCCTAGTTCAACTAGGACTTGGGTCAATCTAATTTCTAATTAGATTAGAAGATTAAATCAGATTTAAATCTAATTTAATCTGATTAAATTAGGTTTTTAATTGGGTTAAGACCTATTTTAATTAAGTTGATCTAATTTTGGTTTGATTTGGTTTGGGAAACCAAATTAAAACAAGTTATAAGATAGAATCCTAGTAAGACTAGGATTCCACCTTGCACCACATAAGCCTTCCCCACGCCCTCTCTCTTATTCAACGCCAATCTCCACTTATTTTGTGTGACAAAAGCCCTCTCCCAGGTCTCTCCCACGTTCACAAAAGGTCTCCTCTCTTCTTTCTTACATGGAAGGTGGTTTGGATCAAATCAAAAAGGAATAAGTTTGGATTTCGAATTCTATGAGATAGAGTTTTAGAAATCCAAAACTCTTTCAATTTTGCACCGAATTTATCCAAATTTTTTTTGTAATTTTTATGGTTTTAGGGTACACATTATGCACTCTTTTCTGTGATCCATATATAAAATAAGGAGAAGGTCCCAAGAGTTGGGCGCCCCTTAACTTGCCATGTTTGGATAAGCCTTGACTAGGTATTTGACCTAGAAAAGGACTCTATCATATCTCTCTGTATAAAATGAGTTTCTTTATGAAATTTTAAGAGAAGATAGAATTTGAGAGATCTTTGATCCATCTAAAAATCAAAGAGAAAAACCTTTGGGTCTAGAGATATAAAAGATGCAAGTTAAGGTTCTAGAGAGAAAAACGTGAAGAAGAAGAGGGTCTTCTTCTAGGGTTTTTTGTTTTCATATCTTTCCTCCCTCCATCTTGAGTTTTCTAAGAGCGTCTCAGATCTGAAACTCTCCTTTTACTTTCCATCTTTGGAAGAGTCCAAATCAAGAAGAAGGAGGCACCTGATCAACCATCAAAGAAGGATCAGCGCAGTACTAGCATACTGTGCTGATTTCCTGAAGCAGGACTTCTGATCGAGATTCGTGGGCTCGTGTGGATGACTCCTAGAGGCGGATGCGTGTGCAGCTTGCAACATCATCCTTAAGCCCGGATTAGCGAGGTTAGAGCATCTAACTTGCAAGGTAATAGATCTGATCTATTGTTTAATACATACATTAGATGTGGTATAGAAACATGTTGATATGATCAACATGTAGTTCATGCTATACTTATATATTTTAATTTTGATTTAATGCTATGTAATAATCATGTAATAGGATCTTAGATCTAGGGATTCTCTAGTTTTAAAAAATAAATTTTGATTTATTTTAGTCTTCCGCTGTATGATCTTGAAAAAGTTTCAAGATCTAACCCTGAAATCCTAGATCTGGTTCCTACAATTGGTATCAGAGCCTAGGTTCTTTATTACATGATTATTTATACATGCTTAGATTATTTTTTAGATTAGATCTAATTTATAATCTGATTATTAAATCTAAAATTAAAATTTTAGATCAATCACAAACTGCAAGGTTGTCCTGCTGTAAGGTTTACCCCTTACAGTGCAAAGGTTGTCCTAGTTTGTGTAGATCTAGCTTTAATCATAAATTTGTTAGATATGATCTAGATTAAATTTATGATTTATTAGATTTAAAAGATATTTAAATCTGAAATAAAATCTCTTTGTTAATAATTTTTGTGCAAAAAAATTGTTTAAAGTTGAAATTATTTCAATTACATGAACCTGTTTAGATTAGATCTAAAGTAGTTTCATGTTTATTTCACTTGTATCTTGATTATGAATCAAACATATAATATGGTTGGTAGAATCATATTATAAAATTATTTTACATATATGAAAATTATTTTTTGAAAAGCCAAACCCAACCCTCAGCCCAAAACTTAATTAAGAATTAAGAAGTTGTTTGATTAGGTTCTAGGATTGTGAATTGAAGAACCTAAGACACAAATCATAACACA
This sequence comes from Elaeis guineensis, assembly GCF_000442705.2. Taxonomy (NCBI): domain Eukaryota; kingdom Viridiplantae; phylum Streptophyta; class Magnoliopsida; order Arecales; family Arecaceae; genus Elaeis; species Elaeis guineensis. Next base: position 48,596,445 of record NC_026001.2, on the reverse strand, counting down.
TTGGGTTAATGGGTTAGTGGGAATTAGGTCCATTAATTGGGTTAGACCTATGGTTAGATTAAAGATGGACTTAATTAGAGAATTGACTAAATCTAATCAATTGTTGTCTTAGATTAGGTCAAGGATTCTCTAGATCAATTACAATAGTTGTAGTTGGTCAAGTCCATGTCTTTAACGAGAACCAAATGGACTTGATTCTTGGCTAAGCGATCTAGCACGAACTGTTAGGTTGATCTAATCGAAACTAATTAAACCAGTTGGTGTCTAAGGTAAACCAGACGGTGGTTTTTAATTGGGAGCCCGCTTACCTGGTCATTTCTGATGGTGTCTAAGGCAAGCTTTGGCAGACCCTCCCACTGATCGAATTACCTGACCTCTTGGTGAAATTATGTTTTGATCGGATCACTTGACTATTCGAGCTGACCCATGTCAGCTAGGTAAATCAGTGTGACTGATTTAGGTACTCCTAGACCAGCCCTTTTAATGGTCTCCCTTAAGCTGACTTGGTGAAGCCAGTGGGAGGATCATGATAAGCTGGTTCATCTGACCTCATCCTCTAAATTATTTAAATCTCTAAAATTATTAGGTCCTTAAAATGATAAAGTTATGGAGATAACTGAGTCATAGCCTCCCATTAAGGTGTTTGATAATGAGTCCATTAACTCAATAATCATTGCAGACCCAAAGGCTTGGTGCTTGTTGACTAATGAAATTATCATCATCATATGATGACTTGGAAGTGTCTCTCTAATGGTGGTTAGGTGAGCCAACCAAAGTTGGGCTTAATCATTCGTTGGTTAGATACACCAAGTATGATCATGTTAATGGTTAGACCTAACCGGATCCTTACAGTGGAGGCCAAAGCCTACTGATTAGGTTTCTGGGGCAAAATTAAAATTACTAGAAATTGTTTAGAGAAACAATTGGTTATGAACCTACCCTTAGATGTACATGGGTTGACCAACCAAAGTTGGGCTTGTGTGCAGTCTAAGTGGATTCTAGTACCCGCTAAGGAATTAGGTTATTCCTCGAGTTGGAGGTAGAGGCTACCAATTCGAATAAAATAGTGGGAGAAACCTTTTGATTAAAGTCCAAATCTTTAGGTTTAATGAATCAATTACTAATTAGATTATGGTTCTCCTTTGTGCAAATATGGCCACTTCCCTATCGCTCCGATCATTGTTGGACAATGATAAGTTGGTGGGACCCAACTTCGATAGCTGGTACTGAAAGTTGAAGATAGTCCTGGAGCATGAACGGATCCTATATGTGATAATGGATCCTGCACCTGAGGAGCCAACTATCAATGCACGTGGAACAGTCAGAGATACTTACCAGAAGTGGCTCAGTGATCGGACCACGGTGCGCTGTATCATGCTGGCTATTATGAGCGACGAGTTCAGTCGCAGATTCGAGATGGCTCAGCCAAAGGATATGCTTCAAGTGTTGGAGGATGCCTTTGGCACACCCGATGACGTGGAGAGGCACAAGACTAGTTGTGCCATCTTCAACGCCAAAATGCGGGATGGTGCCTCTGTCACTGATCATGTATTGTACATGATCGAGCTGATGGAACGATTGAGCAAGCTCGGCTTTCCCTTGCATGAGCAGCTTGGGAAAGATGCAATACTGAACTCGCTGCCCAAGTCTTATCTCCCATTCCTCACTCATTATAGAATGACAAAGCTGAAGTAAACTACCACGGATTACTGGGGTTGCTTCAGAACTTTAAGAAGGATCACCAACTTTACAAGAGTCGGTGAACTTAGTGGGAGGTTCGTCTTTTGGTTCTCGACCTTTTGAGAAAGGAAGAAGAACAAGAAGAAGAAAGTGAAGAAGGTGCAAGTTCAGGCTGGGACATCAGTGCAGAGCCAGACCAAAAAGATCAAGCCTGATAAGAGTCTATTCTACTGGCAAGCACCCTAGATTAGATAGTATCTACTTATGGTACTGAAGGCTAGGTCGTATAAAAAGAACAGAATAAACAGGTTGACTCAAGAGGAATCCTCGAAGTCAGTGATTGTGAATCACTTCCAACCTGTGAGTCTGTCTTCTTGATAAAATGACCAAGTCACCTTTTACTGAAAAAGGTGAGAGAGCTACTGAGCTCTTGGGCCTAGTACATACTGATGTATGCGGGCCCATGAGCACCAGTACTAGAGGTGGATATTTCTACTTCATAATTTTCATGGATGACCTATCCTGATATGGATATGTCTATCTGATGAAACATAAGTCGGATTCATTTGAAATATTCAAACGATTCCGAAGTGAAGTAGAAAAACAAACTGGGAAGAGTATTAAAACTCTTCGATCTGATCGAGGAGGAGAATACCTTTCTAGTGAGTTTCTCACATATCTAAGAGAGAATGGGATTCTCTCCAAATAGATTCCTCCAGGAACACCACAGCATAATGGTGTGTTTGAAAGGAGGAATCGGACTCTGTTAGACATGGTCCGATCCATGATGGGTTTTTGCTAGCTTGCTGATATCTTCTGGGATATGCACTCGAATTGGCCTGTTATCTGTTAAATAGGATTCCAAGTTAGTCTCTAATTAAGACTCCATATGAGATATGGACGGGACGTAAGCCAGCACTTTCACACCTTAGGGTCTGGGGGTGCCCGGCCTATGTCAAATGATTAGTCACAGATAAACTTGGACCTAGATCTGACAAATGCTCATTCATAGGGTACCCTAAAGAGACAAAAGGATATTTTTTCTACCATGCTGATGAACAAAAGGTGTTTGTGTAGGAACCAGATCTAGGGTTTCAGGGTTAGATCTTGAAACTTTTTCAAGATCATACAACGGAAGACTAAAATAAATCAAAATTTATTTTCTAAAATCAAGAATCCTAGATCTAAGATCCTATTACATGATTATTACATAGTATTAAATCAAAAATTAAAATATATAAATATAGCATGAACTACATGTTGATCATATCAACATGTTTCTATACTACATCTAATGTATGTATTAAATAATAGATCAGATCTATTACCTTGCAAGTTAGATGCTCTAACCTCGCTGATCCGAGCTTGAGGATGATGTTGCAAGCCGCACATCGTTCGGTCTCTAGGAGTCATCCACACGAGCCCACGAATCTCGATCAGAAGTCCTGCTTCAGGAAATCAGCACAGTATGCTAGTACTGCGCTGATCCTTCTTTGATGGTTGATCAGGTGCCTCCTTCTTCTTGATTTGACTCTTCCAAAGATGGAAAGTAGAAGAGAATTTTAGATCTGAGACACTCTCAGAAAACTCAAGATGGAGGGAGGAAAGATATGAAAACAAAAACCCTAGAAGAAGACCCTCTTCTTCTTCACGTTTTTCTCTCTAGACACCCAAACTTGCATCTTTTATATCTCCACGACCCAAAGGTATTTCTCTCTAATTTTGGATGGAACAAAGGTCTCTCAAATCTTGACTTCTCTTAAAATTTATAAAGAAACTCATCTTATATAGAGAGATATGATAGAGTCCTTGTCTAGGTCAAACACCTAGTCAAGGCTTATCCAAACATGGCAAGTTAAGGGATGCCCAACTCTTGAGCACCTCCTTCATATTTTCATGCATGGATCACCAAAAAAGGGTGCATAATTATACCCTAAAAGCCAAGAAAATTCCAAAAAAAATTTGGATAAATTCGGTGCAAAATTGAAAGAGTTTTGGATTTTTAAAACTCTATCTCATAGAATTTGAAATCCAAAATTATTCCTTTTAGATTTGATCCAAACCACCTTCCATGTAAGAAAGAAGAGAGGAGACCTTTTGTGAACGTGGGAGAGATCTGGGAGAGGGCTTTTATCGTACAAAATAAGTGGAGATTGGCATTGAATAAGAGAGAGGGCGTGGGGAAGGCTTATGTGGCGCAAGGTGGAATCCTAGTCTTACTAGGATTCTATCTTATGACTTGTTTTAATTTGGTTTTCCAAATCAAATCAAATCAAAATTAGATCAACCCAATTAAAATAGGTCTTAACCCAATTAAAAACCTAATTTAATCAGATTAAATTAGATTTAAATCTAATTTAATTTTTTAATCAAATTAAAAATTAGATTGACCCAAGTCCTAGTTGAACTAGGACTAGTTTTTCCTTGCACTTGGCTTATCCAATAAACCAATTGGACTTGATCCAATCAAGCCCAAACTAAATCTAATTAATCATATTTAATTAGACTTAATCTCAGCCCATTGGCTTAATCAAATTAAGCCAATCAGCAATCGAATTGCTAATAGATCCTCCTGTAACACTTGCACTGGGTTAAATTCAATCGTATTGATCATTTAACCCTAGAACGATTCTTAATCGTTGATCAACCATCCGATCGGATCATGAACTCTAATGTGTGTGACCTCATAGGTCCGAACCTAAGCCGGTAGCATAGAAACAAATTCCTATACCAATCGAAGTGACCATCTAGCAATGGTACCCGACGATCGGATAGGTCGAATGTGTAGAACAACATCCTTAGAACCCATGCGGATATAGTTTTCATATAATTCATCTCCTTGACCAAAATGATCATAGGACACCCCAGAGTTCAACTATCAACTCTGATCAGGTTGTCACATTGTATTTCAAAATATCAAATCCATCTGATGGATTACCCTGGCCAAGGTTTTGCTAAATTGAAATACAGCGACTCATTCTTCTCCAACTCTTGGAGTGGTCAATCCCATCTCGATCACACTCTGACTTCGCAAGTACTTGACTGTGCCCAGAAGCCTTCCATCCCTGAATTAGAAATTCAGTTAGTCCAGTACCAAAGCACAGTGAGTTGCTTGCAAGTCACTGAGGCGATCTCAAGTCTAAGGGACAATTATACCTATATCCCATCAGAGACATTCTCGACAGCAGAATGCTCTGGAGTTGGTCATGTTCAATGATGATGTACCCCTACATCTCACCTGTATGCCATACCAGTGTCTCCACACTCCTTGGTTAAGAGGACAACCAACCCATATGGCCTACAGTACCTATGCTCGATAGAAGCTGTCTCCTTATTAACAGCCTATCATTTGGTTGTGAACAGTTTTAAGGACTAATCGATAAATCTTCTCTTTATCGAACTTAAATAGTCCTAAGGACATCATCATAACAACGGAGTTCATTAGAAGATGAAAGCTTATGATGAAGATGCCAAACATATTTTATTTATTAACAAATCAATTACAATACTTGGTTGCTCAACCGTCAACAGCTTGACGATTGGCTTTTTGGGACACATTTCCCAACAATTCGTCAGCCTTAAGGCAATCTTTTTAGAAAAGGAGTTCTTGGTGAAGGAACCGTTGCCTCTAAGGTTGAGCTTGATGAAGTTCAACAGGTAGAAGGACCGACACCAATAGCTGAACCTGAGTCGGATATGATTAGATCAGATCTGAAGCCCAATGTACCTGCATCATTAAGATGATCCGGTAGAGTACCGCATCAGCCGGACAGATACTACATTTCTTGGTTCGAGACGTGATCCCATCGAACTTGATGAGAATAATGAGGATCCGATCACCTATATGGATGCAATGCAGAGACCTGATTCGAGAAATGGCTTGAAGCCATAAATCCGAAATGGAGTCCATGAAGGTCAACGATGTATGGACATTGGTTGATCCACCTGAAGGGGTTAAACCCATTGGGTGTAAATGGGTCTTCAAAAGGAAGAGGGGCGTAGACGGAAAGGTGGAGACCTATAAAGCCCGTCTGGTCGCCAAGGGGTATCGTCAATGACGAGACGTTTTCCCGTGGCAATGCTCGAATCCATTCGGATAATGCTTGCAATAGCTGCCATCTGGATTATGAGATCTGACAGATGGATGTAAAGACAGCTTTCCTGAATGGAGAGCTGACTGAAGAGGTGTATATATACAACCTAAGGGGTTTACATCCACAGATGAGTCCAAGGTGTGCAAGCTTCAGAGATCCATTTATGGACTGAAGCAAGCTTCTCGAGTTGGAACATGCATTTTGATAAGGTGATCAAAAGTATGGCTTCATTAAGAATGGAGAAGAGCCCTGCATCTATAAATGGGCAAATGGTCCAGTTGTGGTATTCCTTGTCTTGTACGTGAATGACATTCTCTTAATCGGGAATGACATCCCCACACTACAGGGAATAAAAGTTTGGTTGTCATCACAGTTCTCCATGAAGGACTTGGGTGAAGCATCCTACATCCTAGGGATGAAGATCTATAGGGATAGATCTAAAAGGATGCTTGGGTTATCCCAGTCATGTACATAGACACTGTGCTGAAGAGATTTAGCATGGAAATTCCAAGAAGGGCTATCTACCGATAGGCCATGGAATTTCTTTCTCTAAGAAGGATTGTCCGACTACTCCTGAGGAGAGAGAACGTATGAGTAGAGTCCCATATGCTTCAGCCGTGGGATCTATCATGTACGTCATGACATGTACAAGATCAGATGTGGCATACTCACTAGGAGTAGTGAGTAGATACCAATCTGATCCTGGAGAAAATCACTGGAAAGTGGTTAAAGCCATCCTTAAGTATTTGAGAAATACTAAGGACTAATGGTTGGTTTATGGTGAGTCAGATCTGAAACTTGTGGGGTTCACAGACTCTAGCTTTCAATCTGACCATGATGACAGCAGGAGCGTGTCGGGTTATATCTTTACTCTGAATGGTGGAGCCATCTGCTGGAAGAGTTCCAAGCTACATACTGTGGCAGACTCTGTTTGTGAAGCGAGTACATCGCAGCATCGGATGCCGTGAAGGAAGCTGTGTGGCTGAGAAAATTCATCAATGAGCTCGGAGTAGCACCCTCCCTCGATGGTCTGGTCCTGCTCTACTACGACATCACTGGTGCCATAGCTCAGGTGAAGGAACCCAAAGCACATCAGCGACGAAGCACATCTTGCACCACTTCCACCTGGTCTGAGAGATCGTGGATCAAGGTGACGTCGACCTTCAGAAGATCGATGGAAAGGAGAACCTAGCCGACCCCTTCACTAAAGCCCTGGCGATAAAGGAGTTCGACAACCATAAGTGAAGATGGGTATTAGATACTGTGCCGAGTGGCTTTAGGACAAGTGGGAGTTGTTGGAAATGTGTTCCAAAAAGCCAATCGTCAAGCTGTTGACGGTTGAGCAACCAAGTATTGTAATTGATTTGTTAATAAATAAAATATATTTGGCATCTTCATCATAAGCTTTCATCTTCTAATGAACTCCGTTGTTATGATGAAGTCCTTAGGACTATTTAAGTTCGATAAAGAGAGAATTTATCGATTAGTCCTTAAAACTGTTCACGATCAAATGATAAGCTGTTATAAGGATGACAGCTTCTATCGAGCATAGGTCGCTGTAGGCCATATGGGTTGGTTGTCTCTTAACCAAGGAGTGTGGAGACACTGGTATGGCATACAGATGAGATGTAAGGGTATATCATCATGGAACGTGACCAACTCCAGAGTATTCTGCTGTCGAGAATGTCTCTGATGGGATATAGGTATAAGTGTCCCTTAGACTTGAGATTGCCTCAGTGACTTGCAAGAACTCACTGTGCTTTGGTACTGGACTAACTGAATTTTTAATTCAGGGATGGAAGGCTTTGGGCACAGTCAAGTACTTGCAAAGTTAGAGTGTGATCGAGATGGGATTGACCACTCCAAGAGTTGGAGAACAATGAGTCGCTGTATTTAATTTAGCAAAACCTTGGCCAGGTAATCCATCAGATAGATTTGATATTTTGAAATACAATGTGGACAACCTGATCAGAGTTGACAGTTGAACTCTGGGGTGTCCTATGATCATTTTGGTCAAGGGGATGAATTATATGAAAACTATATCCACATGGTTCTAAGGATGTTGTTCTACACATTCGACCTATCCGATCGTCGGGTACCATTGCTTGATGGTCACTTCGATTGGTATAAAATTTATTCCTTGCTACCGGCTTAGGTTCGGACCTATGAGGTCACACACATTAGAGTTCATGATCCGATCGATGGTTGATCAATGATTAAGAATCGTTCTAGGGTTAAATGATCAATACGATTGACATTTAACCCAGTGCAAGTATTGCAGGAGGATCGATTAGCAATTCGATTGCTAATTGCTTAATTTGATTAAGCCAATGGGCTGAGATTAAGTCTAATTAAATATAATTTAATTGATTTGGTTTGGGCTTGATTGGATCAAGTTCAATTGGTTTATTGGATAAGCCAAGTGCAAGAAAAAACTAGTCCTAGTTCAACTAGGACTTGGGTCAATCTAATTTTTAATTTGATTAGAAGATTAAATCAGATTTAAATCTAATTTAATCTGATTAAATTAGGTTTTAATTGGGTTAAGACCTATTTTAATTATGTTGATCTAATTTTGGTTTGATTTGGTTTGAGAAACCAAATTAAAACAAGTCATAAGATAGAATCCTAGTAAGACTAGGATTCCACCTTGCACCACATAAGCCTTCCCCATGCCCTCTCTCTTATTCAACGCCAATCTCCACTTATTTTGTGTGACAAAAGCCCTCTCCAGGTCTCTCCCATGTTCACAAAAGGTCTCCTCTCTTCTTTCTTACATGGAAGGTGGTTTGGATCAAATCAAAAAGGAATAAGTTTGGATTTCGAATTCTATGAGATAGAGTTTTAGAAATCCAAAACTCTTTCAATTTTGCACCGAATTTATCCAAATTTTTTTTAAAATTTATGTCTTTTAGGGTACAATTTTGAACCCTTTTCTGTGATCCATGTACGAAAATAAGGAGGATGTGCTCAAGAGTTGGGCGCCCCTTAACTTGCCATGTTTGGATAAGCCTTGACTAGGTATTTGACCTAGACAAGGACTCTATCATATCTCTCTGTATAAAATGAGTTTCTTTGTGAAATTTTAAGAAAGATAGAGATTTGAGAGTTTTTGATCCATCCAAAAATCAGAAAGAAAAACCTTTGGGTCGTGGAGATATAAAAGATGCAAGTTAGGGTGTCTAGAGAGAAAAATATGAAGAAGAAGAGGGTCTTCTTCTAGGGTTTTTTTTTTCATATCTTTCCTCCCTCCATCTTGAGTTTCCTGAGAGTGTCTCAGATTTGAAACTCCTCCTTTTACTTTCCATCTTTGGAAGAGTCCAAATCAAGAAGAAGGAGGCACCTGATCAACCATCAAAGAAGGATCAGCGCAGTACTAGCATACTGTGCTGATTTCCTGAAGCAGGACTTCTGATCGAGATTCGTGGGCTCGTGTGGATGACTCCTAGAGGCCGGACATGTGTGGCTTGCAACATCATCCTTAAGCCGGATCAACGAGGTTAGAGCATCTAACTTGCAAGATAATAGATCTGATCTATTGTTTAATACATAATTAGATGTGGTATAGAAACATGTTGATATGATCAACATGTAGTTCATGCTATACTTATATATTTTAATTTTTGATTTAATGCTATGTAATAATCATGTAATAGGATCTTAGATTTAGGGATTCTTTAGATTTAGAAAATAAATTTTGATTTATTTTAGTCTTCCGCTGTATGATCTTGAAAAAGTTTCAAGATCTAACCCTGAAACCCTAGATCTGGTTCCTACAATATATGCATAAGGATATATAGACTGCCAATGACATGCTGATTCATCTGCAATAGTTATGAGATGATCAGAGTCACACAGTGCATGAGATGCATGATGGGCAGTTTGTCCATGGTCGATGATCAAGGATATTGAAGAGCTTGAAAAGCTCGACATGATCATGCATAAAAAATTGCTAATAGATTTGATCCTGTAATTTCTGATTCATACAGATAGTTGATGAAATTATTATATGAATAAATATTAAAGCACCTTAACTGAATTGATCAATATGCTAGTAACAAGAGATCTTGAAAAGTTCAGAGGTACATACCTGAAGAATCTAAAGAAATATTTATGTACCTTTGAAAGTTATGTCGAATTGCTCATAATTGATCTTATGGTTTTTTTCTTTTCATTAGACTCTAGTGCATATTATGCACTTTAATATAAGGTTTAAGAAAGAAAGAGGACTGAGGAAAGGTGAAGTAACTCTTTTGAGTCAGTAATGGTGCAAATATTGTACTGAGATCGTGAGCACCTAATCTCAATGATTACCGTTTGGATTTAGTTCATTATCATTTGCATGGTGATGCATTTGTAAACTTATTTGAGCAAATAGTGAATGCCATTGGGTTTAGGGATCAAGAACCAAATAACCTGAAGTATATAGATGGTTCTTTTGGCTAGGTCATATATGAGAAGGAATGATTTATCGATTAGAGAAAATGGGCCTTTGGACTTATTGACTGTTAAGTCATATCTAGTCTGTGAATCATCTCTTTGAGGATTAATGATCAAACCATCCTTTGTTGGTCAAAGGGATAAGGATCACTGAGATACTTATCCCAGTACACATACAATATGCATGGCCTACTTGATGAGCCAGACTAAGAGGTTATCACTATTTTATCACCTTTATCGATGAGCAATCATGGTATCGGTATGTATGTGAGATGCAAATCTTCAAGACTTTGAAAAGTTCAAAGAATTTAGATGTGAAGTAGAAAGATAAATAAAAAAACTCTAAAGGTACTTCGATCAGATCGAAGATGCAATACTAAATAGAAAATTTATCGATTATCTAAAAAGAATGACATAATTTCATGATAGAATTCTCCTTACACACCTCAGCTCAATGGTGTATGTGTGAGGAGCAATGGTGCTATATGAGATATGGTTTGGTCCATCATGAATGTCACTAATTTAACTATTATTTCTTTAGGAACAAGATTTAATTTTTGAAATTTAAATCAGGTTTCTGCTAAAATGGATTTCATCACACCATATGAGATATGATATGGTGGATAAGTTAGAGGATAGGTCAGTGAGAGCTTATTTATGGGGTATCCCAAAAGGGTTTGGGATGTCATTTTTTCTTTCCAGTGGTTCACAATATGATTGTGAGCAATCATACTATTTTCTTTGAAACAGTGAGAGGATGAACTCAAAGAAAAATCTCTAAAGAACAATCAGTCACAGGACCTGTACAACCTATTTAAGATGAGTCAGTATATGTAGTAAATCCTCCACCTCATAGATCCAGTAAGATCTTCCATCCTTTAGAAAGATACTTGATATTCTTACAAAGGATTCAGAGAAAATATTTCTCAAGAGAGATTGAAAATATAGAGATGATCCCAAAAATCTATAATGACATGATACGAGGAATCATGTAGTTACATGAAAATCAATGGGAGGGTCCTATTCTGACATCGGTTATGATGTGGTTATATATAGAATTTTCTTATCAAAAACTTAGAACAAACATCCTACATTCTGAAAATAAAAGATCTATAGAGATAAATCCTAAAAGAATATTTTTGTTTTTCACAGATAAGTAGATAGAGGAGGTGCTGAAAAGGTTCAGCATTGAAACCTCCAAGAGGGATCTGTTATCCTCTTAGGCATGGGTGTATGCTATGCTATATATTCAACTTGGTATATCTTGCTATGAAAGTCACGTGCAGATATTAGTCGAATTCAAGCTGGGAGCATTGGATTACTGTGAAAATATCTCTAAGTACTTAAGAAGCACTAAGGAATTATTCTTCATCTTTGAAGAAGGGTTAGAGCTAAGAGTGGGAGGATACACTGATGCTGATGGTAGAATATCTATATCAGCATGTATTCTTGAGTTTTATTGGTTCGATATATTGGAAGGGTTCCAGACAATTGACCAATGGAAGCTGAATATGTTATAGATGTGCAGGATGCATTCATGATTCTTATGATAGTTGTAGAACTTGATGTCATACCATTAGATGCTATGACATTATACTGCAAAGATAATAGTCTATAGCCATCGCTAAGGAGTCAAGGTCTCACCAGAAGTCCATGCACATAGAACAGGGATATATGCGATTACCTCAAGTATAAATATATGGAGGTACAGAGAGTAGACTTGACATAATAGTGGTAGGCCCGAGTCACTTAGCCAGCTAAACATCGAACTGTCTTCAAAAGATAGAGCTTAGGTATATAGTAGATTGGCTTTAGTACAAGTGAGAGTTTGTTAGATATATGTCCTAGAAGTCAATCTTGACTGACACGTACCTTTCTTTAGGCATATTTTGTACTTGATGGGCAATCTTTATAACCAATCATGTCATATGTGTCCATAATTTATACTAAAAATTAACAAAGATGATTTTGTATATTCTCAAGGTGTTGAGAATTTAAGACATACATCATTAGTGGTTAATTTCTAAATACTTCTGATCAAAAGATTGTCATGGAGGACAATGATCAATCCATTCAAGATCGATGTATGGATCACCTCCCTTTAGGGCAAATGAGTCTCGAGTCTACGATGTAGAGACACTGGGGTGAGAGTGCAGGTGGTTGTTAGAGAACAACTTGCACTGAGCGTGACCAACAAGAGAAACCACTTGGATGTCTACTCACTCATCAGTGATTTTTTTGATGCTACAATAGTGTGACTGATCTTTTGACCTATGGTGTGTTGGCTATTCACAACGAGACTACTTAGTTTGACTGCACATTTCCTTGGTCCCTAGTCGTTCGGTCCTTGCTATGTATATTGGCTATTGTAGGTTCAGATTTACTATTTGGAGTAGGATGTACGTAGATGGAATCTATCGACTTGGGTAGAAAAAGAGAAGTCCTATGCGATTTGTAAGATTGAGTTCAGAAAATCTCTGGCCAGAGTAAGTGTGAATACTGAAAAAGAGTTTTCATGAAATTCTTAAATGAACTCAAGTCGAGTCAATCTGACATATGACTGACGATAAGGTTTGACGAATTCTCCATGACCTCTGTCAAGTCGGGACTCACGATAGAGGGATTGTATCACACGATAACTGTACCTAGTAGTTTTTTTTTTATTTTGCTGGGTTGTCACTACATATTGCTAGGCATCACTGGTGGATCGTCAGCCCTCACTAAGATCATTTTCGGATCAATGATCTTTATTGAGATGAGTTGGAATCATTTCAGTCCATCGAAAAGAATTTCGATGATACTGTGATGGAGATCACCATATGTCTTATTATCAGATAGAATGAACCTGAAGGGTCACACATAAAAGGAGCATGACCTGATTAATGACTTGGATTATATGCGAATTATCAATCGGATTAATAGTTTGAATTTTAGAAACTGCTAATTTGTAATCATTATAGTTTTGGCAGTGCTAATTGTTAGCGCAAGAACTTAATTACAAATGTTATAATTTTTTTAGAAGCTAACTAACTTATAGATTAAGCCTTAATTAATTTAAATTAGATTTAATTTAATTTAATTTAATTTAATACTAATTGGATTCAATTATTCAAATTAGATTTGGATTTCAAGCTTAATTGGATCAGGCTTGACAGTCTTTCGAATTCGACTCGTTTCGGACTCGATTTGAATTCGATTGAGATCAAATTTGAACTAGAAGAACTATGACTCAGAGAGCCTAGGTTTTTTGAGACTCTCTCTCTCTAGAAATCATACCAAGAAGGAAGAGAGGTGTTATTTTTCTCGTGCTTCTCTTCTTGTGCACGTGAAAAGGGAGGGGGCGCCAATAGTTGGAACCCCACCTTATCTGGAATCTTTTTTTCTTCAATTTTTTTTATTTGAATTTGATTCAAAATAAGATAAAAATTATCAAATTAGAGAATGGAAGAATTTTTTGTGTGATAAAAGAATTTGAGAAAAGGTGGACGTGTGCTAATTGTGAGTGGAGGTTTCATTCCTAGATCACAACTTTATCTCAACACCTTTCTACCCTTTGATTTGGTTTTCAATGCCCTAGATTAAAAGAGATTAGATCTCTTGGGTGTAAAGAAGGGTTTGGGGCATGAGGGATTCGAGAAGTGCAACAAAAATGAAAAGGGAGGCATCAGGTCTTGCGTGAATAAGAAGTGCGACTTCTTTAGGACATCACAATCCTTCCTATGCCTCCTCCTCCCTTCTCCCCTTCATCTCCATGCCAAGATTTGATGGTGATCAGATCTAAGAAGACAAAAGAGAGAGAAGAGAAGAAGAAGGGTACTTCATTTCTTCATGGTGATCTAGTTCAGATTCCATCAGATCTACGCAAAAGAGTTCGTGCAGCGATCCCCTTCTTCAAGATCTGGAAGAAGAGATCTAGATCCAAGAATGAGGAGCGAGATCTGCAAAGTACTAGCACACCAATGATCTTGGTACTTTGATCAGACGTCTCCATGTGGATACCAGCAGAGACTGGCCATGTGCACGGCTACGATCAGAACTTGAGACATCCACAGGATCCAAGGTATGGAGATCCGATCTCTATTTGATTTTTCTAATCCTTTGTTTTCTTTTTCAAATTTCAGATCATGGTAACATATTCGTGTCAAGATCCATGCTATGATTTTTAGATCAGATCTAGTATATAAATAAATTAAAAATATTTTAATTTATTTATTTTCACTACATAGATGTTTAAAAATTTTTAAACTTTACGTACGAAATAGTAGCAGCTTTCTAACACAACCATGGAGCCATGATCATGGTCCATTTTTTAGGATCAAACATATGGACTTGATCAAACTTTAACTATTGAGATTGATCTAGAAAAATTTTGATCTAATCTAATTCAACACTTGATTAGATTTAACTAATTTTTCTACTTGGTGCATATGTGTTTCTTACCCTAGGTCAACTCATTAGAAGGATCTGATTCTAGCTAACCCATTGCCCATCATTTTATGTGGTGTCTTAATGATCTTCAATTCTCAATCTAGATCATTCAAAGCTTAATTCATAATTAAGTGTGTGAAACATGTATTTTAGTCGTAGAACTATTCTACCAAGATTTCAGGTGAAGCATACCATATGTTTCAATTCATGAAAATAAATTTTGATAATATGTTTAACAATTAAACATACATATGTATGATCTAAACTTATACATACATCTCATACATCATGATAACTTTCAGATCAATACGATAATCTTATGTAACATACAATTAAATTTAAAATAATTTTATATCTAAATTTTATCCTATTATAATAAATCATAAATCATTTTAGATCTAATCTAAATATATTTATAATTAAAATAATACATAAAAATCTATTCATTTTTTTTTCATAAATTAGATCACGATGACACCCCTACACGTCATAAGAGAATCCATCGAATATGCAAAAGAGAGATTAATCTCTTCAATCTCCTATGATCAGATGGTCTGGTGATTCATCAATCTGAGTACTAGGCTACTAAGATCTAAAATCTAATTTCATATGTAATCACATCAATATGTAATTATTGATAAAATAATTTTATATCATGAACATATCCTTGATCTTATCAATTATGTTCTTCATCTAATCTAATTAGATCTAATGCATCATATATATTATATTAGATCTAAAATATATCTTATACTGATTATAAAATATTAATTTTAGATTTGATATCATATAAAAAATTTATTAGATGCAAACATGAATGCATAAGGAATAAATTTTTGATAAAATCTTTCGCATAGTGCTGAATTTCGAAACAATTCAGATCTAAATATTCATCAAAATAGATCTAATTCAGATCTAAAATAAACTTTACTTCATAATGAAAACAACAATATTAAAATTTTATTAAAATAAATTTAAAATAAATTTTAATTCATATTGTTATTCCATAAAAAATTCAGCAACAGTAGAATTCTAATATAACAAACTTATAATAACCTTAATCAATAATTGATTAGGCTTATCTAATCCAATCAAAATTAGATCAAAAATTTTATGCAAATAGATTTAAATTAGATTTAATATTTCACAAAAAAATTTAATTATAACTTATGTAATTAATCTCAAAAAATTTAGTTATGCATGTATGTATTTCAGACCTGCTTTGATACCAATTGAAGGAAAGAAAAACTTTTCTCTTCGGATAGCCCAGATTTCATTTAAAAATTTTTCTATTAATCTATATAAATAAGAATCAAATTTTACCTGATTAGCAGTAAAACTAAAGATCAAATCTTAAATAATTTAAATTAAACCTTTATGAAGGCCTGAAAGTGCAGACCCTTTACTTCGCATGCACGCCAGACGTTGCAGGAAAGTAAGATGAACACCGATCTTTGCAACCCAATCAAATGAGAGAGAAGATGTGCTGGTATGACAACTTACACCAGCAGGTGGGATGCTCAAAGAGGGCCCATGCCCAAGGGAGGAGGGGCGGCACCAAAGGAGAGAGACCAAGGGAAGAAGAAGGGCTTCTCTCTTCACACACATCTCTCTCTCTTTCTCTTATCTCTCAATCTGATTTGTTTGCTATTTTGCTATTCATCCATAGATAGAGACTCTCTCTATTTATAGATAAATCTCATGACCTAATAAATATAGGAGTCCTAACTTAAATCTGATTTGAATCAATCCAATACTCATGAAAGAAGGATTCCTACATGAAATAGAATTGCCATCACATATGATAACCAAATTACACCCAATCCCTCACCCATATGGGAAGCCCCAAACCCACACCATTTCAGGTGTTGGTCAGCCCATATGAGAGGAGAATCTCAATGCAAGTAAGATTTTTCATATCTTATCAAAATGGGTACGATTCGAATCTAATTCGAAGCTGGTTCAAAATAATTTTGAAAGACTGTCAATCTCAAACTCTTTAAGACTTTTGTACCAAATCTAACTTGAATTTTTAAACCCAATTATGTCTAATTAATTTAGATCTAATTTAAAATTAATTAGTACTTAAATCCAATCTTTATATGCTCCATGGATCATAGATCAGAAACTATTCATCCTTAGGATCGAACCTGAATCTCATGTGTAGTGCTAGTTAGATATAGTCAACTTTTCAATCCCGTTTGATCCATAACTTAATTTTCAATCAAGTTAGCTTATATATCCAATCAAGTCAAGTACTTTCAAATTGGACATATAAAATAGGCCAATTCTTTCCTACTTTGTCTGACTTATGTGCGTGACTCCATAGGTTCAAAGACTAAGCCGGTAGCACAGGAATTCATTTTTGTACTAATCAAGATACCATTTAGCAATGATTTCTGACGTCTAGATAGATCAAATTATCGTAAAGGAATAGTCTAGAATCCATACACATGGTTACCGTATAATTCATCTTTTTAACTTTGAATGCTCTAAGATGGTCTCAGGTTAACTGTCTACCGAGATTGCATCATCCATATTGTATTTCAACTTTTCAAATCCATCTCAGGGATTACCCTGGCCAAGACTTTACTAAATTAAAATACAGCGATACATCAACTCTAACAATCTAGAGGAGTCAATCCTATGTTGATCCACACATAGACTTCGTAAGTACTTGACTGTACCCAGTAGCCTTCCGTCACTGCATTAGAAATTCAGATAGTCTGACATCAAAGCACAGTGAGTTACTTGCAAGTCACTATGGTGATCTCAGATCTGAAGGATACTTATATCCATGTGTTTCATGATCAGCTCTTGACAGTAGAATGCTTAGTAGGTGAGTCACTTATTTAATGATGATGTATTCCTACATCTCACCTGTATGCATACCAATGTCACCACACTCCTTGATTAAGAGGACAACCAACCCATATGGCACACAACGACCTCCACTTAATAAATATCATCATCCTATAATGATGTATCATTTAGTCATGAACATGTTTAAAAACTATACGATAAATCTTCTCTTTATCGTACACTAGCATAGTTCTAAAGACTTTGTTGCTCCTAGATTGATTTTGATGATTACAAAGCAGATTGAAGGGATACAAATAATTTTAAATTGATAAAGTCCTTATGCTCTTCAAGGGCAAAATCATAATTTCACTAAAATCCTGATTTGATAGTATCATTTGGTAGAACAAATGATTTGTAAACTATTGGTGAAAATTTTATTATTTTTGGACTTATATTTTTGAAGTTATGAAGGTTTGAAGTGCATGAGTCGACTCATGAGTCAACTCATGGCACTATGAGCTGATTGGCACGCAAAAAAAAATTCTCATGGCACGCTAGTTTTCTGGCTTGGCACGACCTGTGAGTCGACTCATGAGTCGACCCACAAGGCATGAGTCGACTCATGAGTCGACCCCTGCTGATTTGAGCCAAGAATTTTCAGAAACTCATTCTCTGGTCTTTGCAACAGAAGTCGACTCATGAGTCGACTCCTGAAGCATGAGTCGACTCATGAGTCGACCCCTGCGATAGAAAATATCAGCAACGGCTATTTTTTTGCCCATTTTAATTACCTTTTATGCTTCCTAAAATTGCTCTAACGGCTCTTTTTCTGCCTAATATATTTTCTCTTGCTTCTAATGCTATAAAATGTTTCAAATGGTGAAAGAAATTGCAGAGGAAAGAAGATCAATCGGCAGATCAAACGAGAGATCAAATTCATTGAGAGGATCCAAAAGATATATGCAAAGTAATCAAAGAAATATTTGAGAGAAAAAGAAAAGAGGATCCAAAATCCACACGAGAGATTGTGAAAGAGATTCAAGAGCATTCAAAGAGAGGATTTGTCACGCCTATTGTTTCAACCTTGATCTAGAGATCGTTCAAAGCCTTCAAGAGATCTTCAATCAACGATCATCCTCTTCTCAAGCATTCATTCAAGCGTTCATCTATCTTGAGAAAATTCAAAAAGGGTTTCTTCAATTGAGTAAAGTATTTTTATTGTTATATTCGCTCATTTAAGGAGCTGTTATTGTATTAATTTGTGCTCTAAATTTTTTTACTCTTGTAAGTAATTGTTCTTGTTTTTGGAGGATTTCCAAAAGAAGAAAAGGTTGATCCGAACTTGAAATCGGAGTGTTTTGGATTTACTTGTACCCAGAAAATAAGTAGACTAGCTTGGGATAGCTAGTGTTGGAGTTTCCGATGTTTGTATTCGGATTGAATACAAGTATAGTGGATTGAAAATTCCCAAGTAGGAGCTTGGAGAGTGGATGTAGGTGCAAGGTTGGCATCGAGCCACTATAAATCCTTATGTTTGTGGTGTGCTTTATCGCTTCACTTTATTTCTTTATTATATTCTTGCATTCCTACTTTAAGTATTTAATATTGAATTAAAATCTTTGTCTTGTTCATCATAAGTAATTAATTAAGTCTAAAATTTTTAGAAACCCAATTCACCCCCCCCCTTCTTGGGTTGCATAGCTGGGCAACAAGTGGTATCAGAGCCCGGTGCTCTAGCCCTTCTTTGATCTAACAATCAAAGAGCCAAAGATCTATGGCAACCCATGTCGGTACTTCTCTAGCCGAGGGGCAATCTACAAACCGACCTCCACTTTTCAATGGGTCTAATTACACCTATTGGAAAGCTCGGATGAAGATATTCATACAAGCACTCGACTATGATATGTGGAGTATCATAGTGAACGGTCCTCACACACCCACCAAAATTATAGATGGTGAGGAGTCAACCAAACCCGAGAAAGAATGGGATGAGGTTGACAAGAAATTGGCACAATTAAATGCCAAAGCTATGAATGTTCTTTATTGTGCACTAGATGCAAGTGAATTTAATCGCATTTCTACTTGTGCATCTGCTAAAGAAATATGGGATAGGTTAGAAGTAACCCATGAGGGAACAAATCAAGTAAAAGAGTCTAAAATAAACATGCTTGTACATAGATATGAATTGTTTAAAATAGAGCATGATGAGTCCATAACTGCTATGTTTACTCATTTTACTGATATAATTAATGGTTTGAAGAGTCTTGGCAAATCTTATACTAACAGTGAGCTTGTAAGGAAGATTCTCAGGTCATTGCCAAGAACTTGGGAAGCCAAGGTGACTGCCATCCAAGAAGCAAAGGACTTGAACACTCTACCTCTAGAAGAGCTTCTTGGATCCTTGATGACTCATGAACTTAGCATGAAGCAACATCAAGAGGATGAAGTCAAAAAGAAAAAAACCATTGCCCTCAAATCCACAACTTCGCCTGATTATGAAACGGATGACACTGAAGATGAAGAACAGGATGAAGAGATGGCACTCATCACCCGAAAATTTAAGAAGTTTCTAAGAAAAAGAAACAGGGGATGAGAAAGAAATTCACAAAAGGAGAACAAAAGAAAGAAAAAGAGAAAGATCAACCCCTTATATGCTACGAGTGCAAGAAGCCGGGATATTTCAGATCCGAATGTCCACAACTGAAGAAAGGTCCCAAAAAGTTCAAAAAGAAAGCAATGATGGTGACTTGGAGTGCGAGTGATGACTCAAGCTCCGATGAAGAAATCTCAACAGAACAAGCCAACCTGTGCCTGATGGCACACGAGAATGAGGTAACTTCTGAATCCACTAGTGAATTTACTTTTGAAGAATTGCATGAAGCATTCTATGATTCAATTGATGAATTAAAGAAACTAGGGAAGAAAAATAAAGAACTAAAATTAAAAAATCAGTCCTTAGTGAAACAAGCTGAAAACCTTTCAATTGAAAAATCCACCTTGATTCAAGAAAATCAAAACTTAAAGAATGAAATTAACAAACTGAAATCTATAGTAGATAAGTTCACCTTAAGTTCAAACAAACTAAATATGATCCTTGATAATCAGAAAGCTATATATGATAAGGCTGAACTTGGCTATAAACCTCTGAAGAAATAAAAATTTCTGAAGGATATCTATGTAAATTATTCAAGTAACAAGTCTACAAATACTTCTTGTTTCAAATGTGGAAGAATAGGACATAAATCATACACATGTCTTATTAACAAATATGCAAATACAAAGAAAATATGGGTTCCAAAAGGAACCATTTTGACTAACCTAAAAGGACCCAAGAAAGCTTGGGTACCTAAGACAGAAACTTGACCTTTGCTTGCAGGTGTGTCTAGCATCCCAAGAAGGAAACAAGAAATGGTATCTTGACAGTGGATGCTCGAGACACATGACTGGTGATGAATCACAATTCATCACGCTTGATGCTAAGGATGGAGGGATGGTTACCTTTGGAGATAATGGCAAAGAAAAGATCATCGGGATAGGTAACATTGGTATCACTCCCTCCAAATACATTGAGAATGTTTTATTAGTTAAAGGTTTAAAGCATAACTTACTTAGCATTAGTCAATTCTGTGATAAAGGGTATAAAGTAGTTTTTGAATCATCTGTTTGCATTGTGACTAGTCCTATTAACGATGGCATTAAATTTATAGGACATAGGCATGGCAATGTTTATATGGTAGATTTGAATGACTTAGCCAAATTAGACATGCAATGCCTAGTATCCTTAAATGCTAAAATTAATGAGACTAGTTGGCTGTGGCATCGTAGACTTGCACATATTAGCATGCATTCTCTTTCAAAATTAATTAAGAAAGATTTAGTTCTCGGTTTGCCAAAATTGAATTTTGAAAAGGATAGAATCTGTAATGCATGCCAACTAGGTAAACAAACTAGAGTTTCATTTAAATCCAAAAATACTGTTTCAACTTCTAGACCTTTAGAGCTCTTACATATGGACTTATTTGGACCAACTAGAACCACTAGTCTAGGAGGAAAATGATATGGCTTTGTAATTATAGATGATTACTCTCGTTTTACTTGGATTTTCTTTTTGGCTCACTAAAATGAAACTTTTCATATTTTCACTAAATTTCATCGAAAAGTCACAAATAAAAAAGGATTTTCAATTCAAAGTATTAGAAGTGATCATGGAACTGAATTTGAAAATCAAGATTTTGAAAATTTTTGTGATGAAAATGGAATTGGCCATAACTTCTCTGCTCCTAGGACACCCCAACAAAATGGGGTAGTTGAAAGGAAAAATAGAACCTTAGAAGAAATGGCCCGTACCATGCTTTGCGAAAGCAACCTTCCAAGATATTTTTAGGCGGAAGCAATTAACACAGCATGTTACATTTTAAATCGTGCTTTAATTAGACAATTTTTAAAGAAAACCCCCTATGAACTTTGGAAAGGAAGAAAACCAAATATTGCATATTTTTATATTTTTGGTTGCCGATGTTTTGTATTAAATAATGGCAAAGAAAAACTTGATAAATTTGATGCAAAATCAGATGAAGCAATCTTTCTAGGTTACTCCTCCACTAGTAAAGCATTTAGAGTTTTCAACAAAAGAACTTTAGTAGTTGAAGAGTCCATACATGTTGTTTTTGAGGAATCTAACGATCTTCCTTCAAGGAAGAATGAGGGTGTTGATGATGTAGATCCACTAATAGAAGGTATGAAGGAGATCACTCTGAAAGATTCAGCAACTCCAGAAGACAAGGATCAAGAAGATGAACAAAATGAGAGAGGTGAAGAAACTCAAGAACAACCTAAAGGTACAAATGACCTACCCAAGGAATGGAGGTATGTTCACAACCACCCTAAGGAGTTAATTATTGGTGATCCTATGCATGGGGTAAAAACTCGTTCTTCACTAAGAGATGTAGTTAATCATTGTACTTTTGTATCTCATCTTGAACCTAAAACTTTTGAAGAAGCTGAAAATGATCATAATTGGATTAATGCTATGCAAGAGGAACTTAATCAATTTGAAAGAAATAATGTTTGGACCTTAGTATCAAGACCTAAAGATTATTCAATAATTGGCACAAAATGGGTCTTTAGAAACAAATTAGATGAGCATGGAAATGTAATTAGAAATAAAGCAAGACTAGTTGCTAAGGGATATAATCAAGAAGAAGGAATTGATTTTGATGAAACCTTTGCACCTGTTGCTAGATTAGAAGCTATTAGACTTCTACTTGCATATGCTTGCTTTATGAAATTCAAATTATTTCAAATGGATGTTAAAAGTGTATTTTTAAATGGATATATCTCTAAAGAAGTATATGTAGAACAACCCTCTGGATTTGAAAATCATGCATTTCCTAATCATGTCTTTAGATTAAATAAAGCTTTATATGGATTAAAACAAGCACCTAGAGCATGGTATGAAAGGCTAAGCAAATTTCTACTAAATAATGGTTTTTTAAGAGGTAATGTAGATACAACCCTATTTATTAAAAGAAATCAAAATGATATGCTAGTTATATAAATTTATGTTGATGACATAATTTTTGGGTCTACTAATGAATCCCTTTGTCAAGACTTTGCTAAGCTTATGTAGGGGGAGTTCGAGATGAGCATGATGGGAGAACTCACCTTCTTTCTCGAACTCCAAATCAAACAATCAAAAGAGGGAATCTCCATCACCCAAAGCAAGTACACCAAGGAACTACTCAAAAGATTTGGAATGGAGAACTGCAAACCAATTGGCACACCAATGAGTCCCTCAAGTAAGCTTGACAAGGATGATAAAGGTAAATGTGTAGACTTAAAATACTATAGAGGTATGATTGGCTCATTATTATATTTAACTGTAAGTAGGCCTGATATCATGTTTAGTGTTTGCTTATATGCTAGATATCAATCTAATCCTAAAGAATCTCATTTGAATGCTGTTAAAAGAATCCTTAAATACTTAAATGGTACTCAAACTCTAGGGTTATGGTACTCTAAGGACTCACAAATTAATTTATTAGGATATTCAGATGCTGATTTTGCTGGATGTAAATTAGATAGAAAAAGCACAAGTGGAACTTGCCAATTTCTTGGAGTTAACCTAATCTCATGGTTTAGCAAGAAACAAAATTCGGTAGCACTGTCTACGGCTGAGGCCGAATATATTGCAGCCGAAAGTTGTTGTGCTCAAATCTTGTGGATTAAGCAACAACTCGAAGACTTTGGAATCAAACTTAATGAAACACCAATAAGATGTGACAACACAAGTGCCATAAATCTATCTAAAAATCCAATTCAACACTCAAGATCCAAACATATTGAAATAAGACATCATTTTATAAGAGAACATGTTCAAAACAAAAATGTAATTCTTGAATATGTTTGCACTAAAAATCAATTAGCTGATATCTTTACAAAGGCCCTTAGTGAGGATAGATTCTGTGAAATTAGGAGAAATCTAGGAATTCTAGATCCATATGCCTAAATTTCTCAATTTCCAAAGAATTGATGTCAAAAAATCTTAGAGATCAATTTCCAATATTTATCCCGGTCCCAAAAGCTCAAATTTATTATTCTAAAAACTTATCATTGAGCAAAACTCTTTCTCCCAAAATTTCGAATTTTTTTGAAATTTATTCACATTTTTTCTGAATTTCTGAACTTCATGAGTCGACCCCCATGAGTCGACTCAATGGCAAACTTGTTATTTCCTCAAACTTCCATCGGGTTCATTGTTTTTATAAGGGACCCTGTTTGTGAGACGACTCATCTTCTCATCATCTTCCTTCCAAAAGCCGTCTTCTCCAATTCTTTTTGTTCCAAATCCAAGGATCCAATTCGAAGCAATTCTCCCTCCTCTTCTCCACCAAAATCCTTTTTTACTCTCTTGTGATCCCTCCTCCACTCCTCCAAGTCTCATTGACTGCTACTAAATTGAATATGGCTCCGAAGATGAAACTTCCTCAAAGAAGAAAGTCAATCCGTGAGCCTGAAGAAATTGTCCGAAAGAAAAGGCATGCTCAGTCTTCAACTGCTCCCACTCCAGTTTCAGTACCTGCTCAAGGTCCCTCTCAATCCCTCCTAAGCCCCAGTAAGAATCCTCTTTCCGATAGAAAAGTCGAAATCGGGAAGAATATAGATTTTCGGTTCTTTGAGAAAGAAGGTTTTACTTTTGCAAGTAAGATTAAAAACCAAGGATGGGATTTCTACTGCTCCCTTAAGGAAGTCACCTATGTTGACCTAGTTAGAGAATTCTACCAGAACCTACTTTATGGAAATGGGTCAGTGACTTCAACTGTCAAGGGAATTGATATCTGCTTGGATTCTAGGATATTGGGAGAAATACTTCAGTTGCCTAGTGAAGGATACTCATATATGGAACTCCCAATTAAAGAAGAGGGGATCAGAATTATTCTAGGAGAAACCTATTCAGGAAGTTTAAACAAATTGAAAGCAAAGATTTTGTCCATTGAGATGAGGGTCCTGCATCAGATGGTAACAAAGCTCTTCTTTCCTAGGAGTGGTAGATATGACTTACTTTCCAGCAGAGATGTATGTGTCATGTTTCATGTCATCACTCAGACCCCCCCTGAACCTCCCTGCACTTATGATAGAGGCCATGAGAGAAACTTTGAACAGATCCAAGGCACACTTGCCTTATGGTATGGCCCTTACTAAAGTATTTAGGAGGTTTGGAGTTAGCTGTGAGGGGGAGGCTGCTACTAAGCTCTCTCATGTGGACACTTTCAACCAACACACCCTGCACCGAATGGGATTTATAAAGACTGATGGTGGTTGGATCAAGGGATCTGAGGAGAGAACTGAGGAGAGAACTGAAGAGAGAACTGAAGAGAGAACTGAAGATAGAGCTGAAGTCAGAACTGAAGAGAGAGTAGAAGAAGAAAGTCCATCATCTCCTGTTCATGACTTCAGGGCAGCATCACCGAATATCCAGTTCATTCCTGATACAGAGGCTGGCCCTTCAGAGTTTACTAGGATGCCCACACCAGTGTATCAGCCAGAGAGCAGAGCACCTCATTCAGAGTTCAGACTGGCTGACGATCAGATCGAACATATATCACAGCGTGTGGCTTCTTTGCTGTCTAGCCAGTGGAGTACTACTTCTTTTGCACCTGGAGCCACATCTTCTGATCAGATCATGACTCCCCACATCTCCACTGTATTTCAGATGATATCAGATCAGTCCATCCGGATCCAGCAGCTTGAGGACACAGTCTGGAGACTGACTGGCAGAGTTCTAGACTTGCAGGGGCAAGTCCTTGCTTTGGCCCATCCCAAGCCACAGGAGTCAACTATTGAGGTCACAGACCTCACTGCAGAGGCTGGCAGGCTCAGAGGAGCACTAGAAGGTGGATATGAGTTACTGAGGAAAGAGATCTGAGGATCGAGTGAGCATGCTACCACTCAGTTCACTGCTCTACTTCAATCTATTTCCAGAGCACTGAACGTACTTGATTCTATCAGACTCACCCTTTCTGTTCAGTCCTTAGCATCTCAGCGTACTCAGCCTCCCAGTTCATCTCGCTCTCCTGCTCGTGCCAGAGGCAGACGGGGTAGAGGATGCACTTCTGATCCATCAGCTTCTCATCTCATATCTGATGACTCCGATCCTTGACTTGTCTTGATCATTACTAGATCCTAAGTGTTAGTGTCTTAGAATATATATTTTGGGGCCATGTATTGACAATTAGCTGGTTGATTATTATAATATGAACTATGTAATGAAACAATTATGGTTTTAATGGAATCATCTTTTACTTATATTTTACCTTTTATAATGATGTCGATCATATTTTGGTTATATATATTCTTCTTGTTGAAATATTGTCTTCTCTTTGTTGTTGTTTGCTGTTGATAATTGCTATATTAAGGGGGAGCAAACATCTGTGATAAACTCTAAAGGGGGAGAAATTAAAGAATTTTTCAGAAAAAGGAGAAGTTAACCATGTTTGATGATGTCAAAAAGGGGGAGAAATTAAACAAAAAGCAACTCATTAAAAGTAAAACCCTAAATTATAAAAAAAAAAAAAAAAGGGAGAGAAATTAAATAAAAATTGGAGAAATTAAATAAATTAAACAAAAATTTGAGAAATTTGGTATCAGACAGAAATTAAACAAAAAGCCATCCATCAAAAGCAAAACCATAAATTATGAGCAATTAAAGAAAAATTATGAGCAATTAAAGAAAAAGCAATCAAAACTACAAATTATGGGAAATTAATGAATGAATTGAAAATTTAAAGAACAATATCAAAAATACAATGCTAAGTACAATGCTTTACATATGCTCACCTTGATACATCTTTTGAAAGTTTATTTACCTTGATACATCTTAAGAAATTTAACTTACTCTGGTACATCCTAAAATTTTTTTTTAACTTGCTCTGATACAATATAAAATTTGCTCTGATACAATGTGAAATTTTCTCTGATACATTATAAAATTTGCTCTGATACAGTGTGAAATTTTCTCTGATACATTATAAAATCTTTTCTGATAACATTGTAAAAATTATTTTTCTTGCTCTGATACATTGCAAAATTTATTTTTCTCTCTTGCTCTGATATATCTTAAACTCAAAATAATCTAATATTCTTTTCAAATCTTTAAGAAAATGGATAAACTATTTTTGTATATGACCATTTATGCCAAAAGAATCATACTCTTTTCAAGCATATACACCTATAATGCATTCTTTTGAAATTAGTGATTCACATAAATATTTTTGTTCAAATGTTTTGTCATCATCAAAAAGGGGGAGATTGTTGCTCCTAGATTGATTTTGATGATTACAAAGCAGATTGAAGGGATACAAATAATTTTAAATTGATAAAGTCCTTATGCTCTTCAAGGGCAAAATCATAATTTCACTAAAATCCTGATTTGATAGTATCATTTGGTAGAACAAATGATTTGTAAACTATTGATGAAAATTTCATTATTTTTGGACTTATATTTTTGAAGTTATGAAGGTTTGAAGTGCATGAGTCGACTCATGAGTCAACTCATGGCACTATGAGCTGATTGGCATGCAAAAAAAAATTCCCATGGCACGCTAGTTTTCTGGCTTGGCACGACCTGTGAGTCGACTCATGAGTCGACCCACAAGGCATGAGTCGACTCATGAGTCGACCCCTGCTGATTTGAGCCAAGAATTTTCAGAAACTCATTCTCTGGTCTTTGCAACAGAAGTCGACTCATGAGTCGACTCCTGAAGCATGAGTCGACTCATGAGTCGACCCCTGCGATGGAAAATATCAGTAACGGCTATTTTTTTGCCCATTTTAATTGCCTTTTATGCTTCCTAAAATTGCTCTAACGGCTCTTTTTTTGCCTAATATATTTTCTCTTGCTTCTAATGCTATAAAATGTTTCAAATGGTGAAAGAAATTGCAGAGGAAAGAAGATCAATCGGCAGATCAAACGAGAGATCAAATTCATTGAAAGGATCCAAAAGATATATGCAAAGTGATCAAAGAAATATTTGAGAGAAAAAGAAAAGAGGATCCAAAATCCACACGAGAGATTGTGAAAGAGATTCAAGAGCATTCAAAGAGAGGATTTATCACGCCTATTGTTTCAACCTTGATCTAGAGATCGTTCAAAGCCTTCAAGAGATCTTCAATCAACGATCATCCTCTTCTCAAGCATTCATTCAAGCGTTCATCCATCTTGAGAAAATCCAAAAAGGGTTTCTTCAATTGAGTAAAGTATTTTTATTGTTATATTCGCTCATTTAAGGAGCTGTTATTGTATTAATTTGTGCTCTAAATTTTCTTACTCTTGTAAGTAATTGTTCTTATTTTTGGAGGATTTCCAAAACAAGGAAAGGTTGATCCGAACCTGAAATCGGAGTATTTTGGATTTACTTGTATCCAAGAAACAAGTAGACTAGCTTGGGATAGCTAGTGTCGAAGTTTCCGACATTTGTATTTGGATTGAATACAAGTATAGTGGATTAAAAATTCCCAAGTAGGAGCTTAGGGAGTGGATGTAGGTGCAAGATTGGCATCGAACCACTATAAATCCTTATGTTTGTGGTGTGCTTTATCGCTTCACTTTATTTCTTTATTATATTCTTACATTCCTGCTTTAAGTATTTAATATTGAATTAAAATCTTTGTCTTGTTCATCATAATTAATTAAGTCTAAAATTTTTAGAAACCCAATTCACCCCCCCCTCTTGGGTTGCATAGCTGGGCAACAGACTTCATGACAGCACAAGAGTTCAAAGAAGATGTAATTTTGTGATAAAAAATATCAGAATAACTATTATTCATTAATCAATAATTCATATACAAAGAGAAACTCAATCATCACATGATTGATTTTAGGATACAATTTCCAACATATTTACCTTGAATGGAGGAGCTGTTTGCTGGAAGAGTTCCAAGCAACATATTGTGGCTGATTCTATATGTGAAGCAGAATATAATACTACATCGGATGTGTAAAATATTCTGTATAGCTATCATCTGGTATGAGAGATTGTTAACTAAGATGACGTCGAGCTTTAAAAAATCGATAGAAAGGAGAACCTAGCCGACCTCTTCACTAAAGCTCTTGGGATCAAAGAGTTCTATGACTTCAAATAGAAGATGGGTATAAGATACTGTCCCGATTGATTTTAGTCCAAGTGAAAGTTGTTGAAAATTATATCCTAAAATCAATCATGTGATAATTGAGTTCATCTTTGTATATGAATTATCGATTAATGAATAATAGTTATTCTGATATTTTTCATCATAAAGTTACATCTTCCTTGAACTCTTGTGCTGTGATGAAGTCTTTAGAACTATGTTAGTGTACGATAAAAAGAGAATTTATTGTATAGTTCTTAAACATGTTCGCGACCAAATGATACATCATTACAGAATGGTGATGTTTATCGAGTGGAGGTCGTTGTGTGCCAGATGGGTTGGTTGTTTTCTTAACTAAAAAATATGGTGACATTGGTATGACATACAGATGAGATATAGGAGTACATCATCCCTGAATAAGTGACTCACCTGTTGAGCATTCTGCTGTCAAGAGCTACTCGCGAAGCACATAAGTAAAGTATCCTTCAAACTTGAGATCACCATAGTGACTTGCAAGCAACTCACTATGCTTTGGTGTCGGACTATCAGGATTCTTAATGCAGTGATGGAAGGCTATTGGGTACAGTCAAATATTTAAATGTTAGAAAACCACTACAATTTCGTACGTATAGTTTAAAACTTTTTCTAAACATGAATACAGTGAAAGTAAATTAATTAAAAGACTTTTAATTAAACATGTACTAGATCTAATCTAAAAACATAGTTAGAATCTTGATACAAACAAGTGACCATGATCTGAAATCTGAAAAAGAAAAATAAATTATTAGAAAAATCAAACAGAGATCAGATCTTCATATCTTGGATCCTGTGGATGTCTCGGGTTCTGATAATAGCCGCACACGCGTTCGGCCTCTACTGATATCCACACAGGGATATCTGATCGGAGCACCAAGATTATCGGTGTACTAGCACCTTGTAGATCTCGCTCCTCATCCTTGGATCTAAATCTCTTCTTCTAGATCTTGAAGAAGGAGATCGCTGCGTGAACTCTTTCGCACAGATCCATCAGGATCTGAACTAGATCACCATGAAGAGAAGAAGAACCTTTTTTCTTCTCTTCTTCTCTCTCTTTTTTCTTCTTAGATCTGATCACCATCAGATCTGGGTGTTGAATGAAGGGGAGAAAACAAGAGGAAGCATTGGGATGAAGATGTGATGTAAGGAAGAAGACCCTCTCCTTCTTAGCGCACGCCTCCCATCCTTTTCTCAAAAATTTGTCACACCATCCCTTATCCCTCATTCTCTCTTAGAGATAAAGATCAGATCTTATCAAATAGGGAATGTATGGCATGTAAGAAAGGATTTAAATAAGTGGTGTGCTAAAAAAAATCGTGAGATCTCTCATGCAAACAATTTTAACGCACGCCCATTTCTTTCATAGGTTTTTGTCATACAAAATAATATTCCATGCCCAACAAAATTAGATTAGATAGTTCTCTTGATAAGGCATCGATTCAAATCAAATTTGGATAGATGTCCTAAAGAGAGAGAGTCTCAGAAGGATGGTTGGCGCCCTTCCTCTCCTCAAGCATGCAAAGAAAAAAGGGTGAGAAAACCATCACTTTTCTTCCCTCTTGGCATGATATCTAGAGAGAGAGTCTTAGAGGACTAGGACTCTCTAAATTAGGATTCTTCTGGTTCAAGTTGGGCTTTAATCGGATTCAAATCAAGTCTAAAACAAGTCGAATTCGAAAAGGCTATCAAGCTTGATCCAATCAGGCTTGAAATCCAAATTTGATTTGGATAATTGAACTCAATTAATATTAAATTAAATTAAATATAATTAAATTAAATTTGATTTAAATTAATTAAAACTTAATTTATAATTTAATTATTTAAAAAAAAATTACAATAAGCACTAACAATTAGCAGCTGCCAAAACTGTAACGATTACAAATTAGCAGTTTCTAAAATTCAAACTATCAATCCGATTGATAATTCAAATATGATATAAGTCATTGATCAGGTTATCCTCCTTTTGTGTGTGACCCCTTGGTTGTATTTTATTTGATAGTGAGATATACCATGATCTCCATCACAATATCATCGAAACTCTTTTCGATGGACTAAAATAATTCTAACTCATCTCAAGAAAGATCATTGATATGAAAATGATCTCAGTGGGTTCTCACGATCCACCAGTGACATTTAGCAACATGTAGTGGCAATCCAGCAAAATAAAAAAGTAAACCCCTCGATGTAGTTATCATGTGATACAATCTCTCTATCGTGAGTCCTGACTTGATGGAGGTCATGGAGAACTCATCAAACCCCATCATCAGTCATATGCTAAATTGGCTCGACTCGAGTTCATTTGTAAATCTCGTAAATTTTTTTTCTAGTATTCACACTTATTCTGGCCATAGATTTTTAAACTCAGTCTTATGAATCGCATAGAATTTTTCTTTTCTACCAAAGTCGATAGATCTATCTATGTGCATCATACTCCAAATAGCGAACCTGAACCTACAATAGCTAATATACACAGCAAGGATCCAAATGACTGGAGACCAAAGAAATGTACAGTCAAACTAAGTAGCCTTGTTGTGAATCGCTAACATATCGTAGGTCAAAGAATCAGTCACATCACTGCAGTATCAAAAAGATCACTGACGAGTGAGTAGACATCCAAGTGGTTTCTCGTATTGGTTACACTCAGTGCAAGTTTTCTCTAACAACCATCCGCACTCCCACCCCAGTGTCTCTACACCACAGACTTGAGACTCATCTATCTAAAAGAAGGTGATCCGTGCATCGATCTTGAATGGATTGATCATTGTTCTCCATGACGATCCTTTGATCGAGAGCTTTTAGAAATTGACCACTAATGATGTATGTCTCAAATTCTTAATACCTTGAGAATATACAAAATCATTTTATTAATTTTTAGGATAAGTCATGGATACAAATAATATGATTGGTTATAAAGACTGCCCATCAAGTATAAAATATGCCCTAGTAAAAGTATGTGTCAGCCAAGATTGGCTTCTAGGGCATACATCTAACAAACTCCACTTGCACTAAAGCCAATCTACCATATACCTAAGCCCCATCTTCTGAAGATAGGCTTCGGTGTTTAGCTGGCTAAGTGACTTGGGCCTACTACATCTATGTGGAGTCTACTCTCTATACCTCGATGTAATTTACTTAAGGTAATCGCATATATATCTACTCTATGTGCATGGACTTCTGATGAGACCTTGGCTTCTTAGCGAGGGCTATGGACCATTATTTTTACAGTACAATATCATAGCATCTAATGGTATGACATCAAGTTCCGTAACTATCATAAGAAGCAGAACACATCCTGCACATTTACAGCATATTCAGCTTCCATTGATCGATTGCCTGAAACACTTCCAACGTAAAGAACTAACACAACTCAAGAATACATGCTGATGTAGATATTCTACCATCAATATCAATGTATCCTCCCACTCTTAGCTCTAATCTTTTTTCTAAGATGAGGAATAATCTCTTAGTGCTTCTCAAGTACTCATAGATATTTTTCACAGCCATCCAATGCTCCCAGCCTGGATTCGACTAATATTTGCTCGTGACTTTCACAGTAAGATATACTAAGTCAAGTACATAGCTTGGTATATACCCATGCCTAAGAAGATAACGGATCTCTCTTGGAGGTTTCAATGCTGAACCCTTTCAGCACCTCTTCTATGTACTTATCTGTGAAAATCAAACATCCTTTTAGGATCTATCTCTATAAACCTTTATTTTCAGAATATTTGACTTAGATCTTTGAAAAAAAAAATTTATATGTAACCATACCATAACCGATGTCAGTATGGACCCTCCCACTGACCTTCATATAATACATGATTCCTCATATCTCATCATTGTAGGTTCTGGGATCATTCTTATGTTCCCAATCTCTCAAGAAACACTTTCTCTGAATCTTTTGTAAGAACACCAAGTACCTTTTAAAGGATAGGAGATCCTACTAGATCTATGAGGTGAAGGAGGTACTACATATACTGGCTCATATTAAAGAGGTTGTACAGATCCTGTGACTCATTATTCTTTAGATATTTTCTCTTTGAGTTCATCCTCCCACTGTTTCAAGAAAATAGTATGATTGCTCATAATCACATTATGAACCACTGGAAAGAAAAAATGGCATCTTAAACCCTTTTGGGATACCCCATAAATGAGCTCTCACTGACCTATCCTCTAACTTGTCCACCATATCATATCTCATATAATGTGGTGAAACCAACTTTAGAGGAAACTTTATTTAAATTTCAGAAATTAAATCTTGTTCCTAAAGAAACAATAGTTTAATTGATGACGTTCATGATGGACCGGACCATATCTTATACAGCACCATTGCTCCATACAAATACACCATTGTGCCGAGGTGTACAAGGAGAATTCCATCATGAAATTATGCCATTCTCTTTAGATAATTAACAAATTCTCTATTCGGTATTGCATTCTCGATCTGATCAAAGTATCTTTAGGGTTTTTTTGATATATCTCTTCTACTTCATATCTGAATTCTTTAAACCTTTCAAAGTCTTTCAGATTTGTATCTCACATACATATACCTATACTATGACTGCTTATCAATAAAGGTGATGAAGTAGTGATAACCTCCTAGTCTTACTCATCAAATGGGCCATGCACATCGTATGTATACTAGGATAAGTATTTCAATGGTTCTATTCCTTTAACCCACAAAGGATAGCTTGGTCATTAATTCTCAAAGAGATGATTCACAGACTAGATATAACTTAACAGTCAATAAGTCCATAGGCTCATTTTCTCCGATCGGTAAATTATTTCTTCTCATACATGACTTAGCCAAAAGAACCATTTGTATATTTCAGGTTATTTGGTTCTGGATTTCTCAAATCCAATGGCATTCACTATTTGCTTAAATAATTTTTACAAATGCATCACTGTATACATGATAAAATTAAATCCAAACGATAATCACTGAGATTAGGTGCTGTTGGTGCAAAAATCTGTCTGCCCGGAGAAGCTGGAGTCGGAGGAGTCGCGGTCGCCACCGGGACCTGCAAAAGAAGTCTAAACAGAGTTGGAGTTGCTCCGGCAAGACCTCCGATGCTCAAGTCAGTTCTCTGTCTCAACAAGAATGGAGTGCTCGAACAAAATTTTAGCAGAGTTTTGGGATAGAAATTAGAGCTTAGGGAATAACGTATCTGGGGTCCCCCTCTTTTATAGGTGGAGAGTGCAACAGACTGATAGCGATGCCTGTAACCGTCTGGCAGTGGGCCGCTCAGGGTCAGGAGGAGTTTGTTGTGAAGAGTAGTGGAGTAGAATCGTGGCCATCACCGGGACCTGCCACGTGGAGTCTGTTGCAGGGAGTGGAGCGGTGTCCATTATCGCGACTTGCCAGAGGGTGGAGGAGCTGTGTGGTATCCATCGCAGGAAGTGGAGCAGAGTCGTGACCGTTACTATAGTCTGCCAGGGAGTGATGAAGCCGCGTGGGATCCATCGCATGAAGTGGAGCAGAGTCGTGGCCGTTACTGAGCCTGCCAGGAGTGGTGGAGCCACGCGAATCCGTTGCAGGAGGTGGAGCAGAGTCGTGACGTCACTGAGGCCTGCCAGAGGGTCCAGACCTGTCGGTCGAAGTTCGGTTGGAGTCCGATCTCCATAGAAGTCGGATGGGGATCATTTATCGAGAAATCTCGATCGAGACCTGCAACAGGAGTTCAGGGTGGAAGTCCGCTCCCGTGGGAGCCCGAACGAAGTCTTCCTGTAGTTAAAGTCGGGGATGAAGTCGGCTCCCATGGGAGTCCGGACGAAGTCTTCCTGCCGTTGAGGTCGGGGATGAAGTCTGGCTCCCGTGGAGTCCGACGAAGTCTCCCTGCCGTTGAAGTCGGGGATGAAGTCGACTCCCGTAGGAGTCCGGGCGAAGTCTTCCTACGTTGAAGTCGGGGACGAGTCCGGCTCCCATAGGAGTCCGGGCGAAGTCTTCCTGCAGTTGAAGTCGGGGATGAAGTCCGGCTCCCGTAGGAGTCCGGATGGAGTCTACCTACAGCCAGAGTCGGGGATGAGGTCCGGCTCCCGTAGGAGTTCGGGCGAAGTCTTCCTGCAGTCGGAGTCGGGGACGAGGTCCGGCTCCCGTAGGAGTCCGGGCGAAGTCTACCTGCAGCCGGAGTCGGGGACGAGATCCGGCTCCCGTAGGAGTCTGGGCGAAGTCTTCCTACAGTCGAAGTCGGAGATGAGGTCCGGCTCCCGTAGGAGTCCGGGCGAAGTCTACCCGAATTAAAGTCGGGGGCAAAGTCCATCTCCCGTAGGAGTCTAGAGTCTACCTGCAGCCGGAGTCGGGGATGGAGTCCGACTCCCGTGGAGTCCGGACGGAGTCTACCTGCAGCCAGAGTCGGGGACGAGGTCCGGCTCCCGTAGGAGTCCGGACGAAGTCTACCTGCAATTAAAGTCGGGGGCGAAGTCCGGCTCCCGTAGGAGTCCGGACAGAGTCTACCTGCAGCCAGAGTCGGGGATGAGGTCCGGCTCCCATAGGAGTCCAGGCGAAGTCTTCCTGCAGCCGTAGTCGGGGGCGAGGTCCGGCTCCAGTAGGAGTCCGAGCGAAGTCTACCTGCAATTAAAGTCGGGGGTGAAGTCGGCTCCTGTAGGAGTCCGGACGGAGTCTACCTGCAGCCGGAGTCAGGGACGAGGTCCGGCTCCCATAGGAGTCCGGGCGAAGTCTTCCTGCAGTCAGAGTCGGGGATGAGGTTCGGCTCCCGTAGGAGTCTGAGCGAAGTCTACCTACAATTAAAGTCGGGGGTGAAGTCCGGCTCCCCTAGGGGTCCGGACGGAGTCTACCTGCAGCCGGAGTCGGGGGTGAGGTGCGGCTCCTGTAGGAGTCCGGGCGAAGTTTTTCTGCAGTCGGAGTTGGGGATGAGGTCCGGCTCTCGTAGGAGTCCGGGCGAAGTCTACCTGCAATTAAAGTGGGGGCGAAGTCGGCTCCGTAGGAGTCCGATGAAGTATTCCTGCAGCCGGAGTTGGGGATGAGGTCTGGCTCCCATAGGAGTCCGAGCGAAGTCTACCTGTAATTAAAGTCGGGGGCCAAGTCCGGCTCCCATAGGAGTCCGGATGGAGTCTACCTGCAGCCGGAGTCGGGGATGAGGTCCGGCTCCCGTAGGAGTCCGGGCGAAGTCTACCTGCAATTAAAGTCGGGGGCGAAGTCCGGCTCCCGTAGGGGTCCGGACGGAGTCTACCTGCAGCTGGAGTCGGGGATGAGGTCCGACTCCCGTAGGAGTCCGGGCGAAGTCTTCCTGCAGCCAGAGTCGGGGATGAGGTCCGGCTCCCTAGGAGTCCGGACGAAGTCTACCTGCAATTAAAGTCGGGGGTGAAGTCCGGCTCCCGTAGGAGTCCGGACGAAGTCTTCCTGCAGCCAGAGTCGGGGATGAGGTCCGGCTCCCGTAGGAGTTTGGGCGAAATCTACCTGCAATTAAAGTCGGGGGCGAAGTCCGGCTCCCGTAGGAGTCTGGATGGAGTCTAGAAGGTGGTCGATCACTGTGGAAACTTGGGTGGAGTCCGTCCATCGTGAAGAGTCCGGTCGATGCTGGTGGGGGTTTATCCATCGACAGAACTCGGGAGTACTGCGGAGGCTCGGCCGCCAGAGAGGTTCGACAAGATGTCGTCGGAGGTCGAAAGTCGACAGAACCCCTGGAGGGTCACTCCTGTCACGAACTTCACTGGGAGATATTTTATACCCAACACCAGTCCCCTACTTCCGAGTTTGAGTATCGAATGAAGGAAGTACAGAGAAATTTTCACAGCGAAGTTGTCCCCTTGAATCCTGTGCACGATCGCCCTCAGATATTCTGGCATTTAATGCCGCATGCTGAGTCTTTTCGAATCGGGGTAATCCGAAGGGACCTTTCAGAATTCTCGCTGGAGCGTTGGCCTAGGTACGGTGCAGTAAGGGCTCTGTCAGCTGTCAGCCGCTTTTAGCCGCCTGTGGTGGCGAGTGGGAACGTGGTGAGTGTGGGTCGGCCTAGGAGATCCGCGATCATTATGGCACCGGATCCCAGGGTCTATTTAAACCCGCTTTTCCTCCTTCAGGAGTCTCATTCCGCCTGAGAGTTCTGTCGGTGTCTGCCTTCTCTTCGAGAGCTCTGACCCTCCTTGGCGTCTACCTTGGCCCTAAGCATCCTTCGAGTCATCCCTATCCTCGCACCTTCTGCATCCTTCGGAGCGACTTAGGTTAGTCCCGAAACTTTCGTTCCCTTTCTTGCCATTTGGGTGCCCCTTTTCCTCCATTTTTCTTCTGCCGCATTCCTTTGGTTTGGTTCCCCGCAAATCTTTCGCCTCTTGTTCCGTCTGATTTCTTCGAGATTTTTAGGGTCCTTATTTGAAATATCTTCCGGCACCTCCGCCTCTAATGGTTCTGGGAGTTCGTCCGCCTCAGCCCCCCAGAACCCCCACACTGTAGACGAACCCACATCTGGGACTGACCTCGCCCGATTTTTGCACCGGGTGCCATTCCCTGTTCTCTGACTCCAGATAAACTCCTACTGATAAGGGTTCAGTATGGAGTACCTTCGCAGTACGATCTGGAGCTTCCTGGTCCCGCCGACCGGTCTAGCACCCCCCCATCTGGCCGTTCTGCCTGTACCAGGAGGCTTTCCGTGCCGGACTCTGACTTTCGCTTCCGCCCTTTGTTGTCGCCCTTTTCCATTTTTTAGACATTTCTTTAGCTTCAGTTGCGCCAAACTCCTTTAGGTTTTTGATAGGGTTCCTCTCCCTTTGTCATGTAGTCGAAGTTCAGCCATCTCTTTCTTTGTTTAGGTATTTTTACACCTTCAAGCGTCACCCCTCGGCAAAGGACTGGTGGTATTTCTCCTCCAGTTTGGCAAGAAGGGGTTGCTGAAAGGTGCTCCCTCTTCAATCCATAACTGGAAGGGGAAGTACCTCTTTGTCCACTGCCCGACCTTGAGGCTGGGATTGCCCCCCTGGGGCTCCCTGAGGGACTCTATCCGTCGGGCTCCTAGCCTGGGGGAGGACGACCTTCAGGCCACCTGGAAGCTTCTTGGTTATTCAGCTCCTTCCCTTCCCAATCTTCTGAAGGAGCAGTTTTTGTTCAACATCAGTCTAAGCCCCCTGGACCCCGCGAGTATCCATCTTTCCTTTCCTTTTCTTTTCTCCCCTCTTCTTCTCTCTCTCTTTTCTTCTTTTTTCTTTCTCTTTTTCTTTCTCTTTTTTTTTTTTTTTTTGCATGTCGCTTCTTCTTTTTTTACCCCATCACTGATCTTCTTTTTCTCTTTTTTTTTTTAGGAATGGACGCCGAAGCAGCACAGATGCTCGCCAGGGGCCTCAAGGCTCACAAAAGAAAAGGCACCGCGACCTCCGATCAGTGAAGAAGGCCAGAACGGAGGAGACGAGCTCGATCATGCCTGCCCAGTCGGCCCCCACGATCGACGTTCCTTCAGATGCCGAGCTCCCGGCTCCCCGGGCCTCTTCAAGGAGCTCTCCTGCTGAGGTTCCCGCCTCAGGGGATAGCGTCGAGGTGGTGCCTAGGGCCGAGAGGGGGAGGAGAGGAAGATGGTGGCCCGCAGGGTGAGTAGTCATCGAGCCACCATCGAAGAGTCCCACAGTTCCGAAGAAGAGCCGGGGGAGAATCCCTTTAATGACAGGGACCTAATAAAGCGACTGATCGATGGCTGCATCCTGTTCGAAGTCGTCCAGAGGATTGATCGTCCGATCCCGAACAGCGGGTTTGGGACTCCCTAGGGTTCTTTCTCGAGGTAAACAGATCTTCATTTAATTGGCTTTTCGACCTCTGTTCTGACCTCCTAGCCACCCTTGCAGATCGGGCACCAGCTCCTTGCCAATATCAAGGCGACGAACTGGGCGAGGAGGGATGCCATCCAGGTGGAGGAGAGTCGCGGGCTGAAGTTGCTCGCCTCAAAGAAAAGGCTGCCGAGGTGGTCACCCTCCAAGAGGTCCTGGAGAGAAAAAAGCAGGTCCTGGAGAAAGAAAATCAGACGTCGGAGGAGACGGTGAGGAAGGCGAAGGCCGAGGTCGCAAATTTGGTGGAGCAGATCCCGATCCTGGTCTCGAAGGCCAGGGTTCTTGCGGTGGAGGAGTTCAAGGCCTCTGCGGAGATGAGGGACCTGAACGTCAAGTTTGGCCAAGAAGCATTCATCAAAGGATTCGAGCTCTGTTAAGAGAAGATGGTCAAGAAATTTCTCGAGCTCGACCTCAGCTTCTTGGGCGAGGAGTCTGAAGATGAGGCCGGTCCCTCTCCCACTGCTACTACCACCGCAACCCCCCTTCCGGGGACACCGAGCTCCCAACTCTTATTTTAGAGGTCTGAGACCTCTGACTTTGTATTTTTCTTTTATTGCAATTTTTCTTTTCCTCTTGTCTTTAAAAAATATTCAATCAATGAAATTAGGTTTCTCCTTTTGGAGGGCTTCTCCACACTGCTCCCCCCCTTTTTTTTTGTTTTATGCGATGAGATGCGCCTTGACACTTTTGTCTCCCGATGGCAGCGTCCTGCCGAAGTGCTTCCCCTGCACAGGGGATTCTGCTGAAGTCCACGATCTAGCGTCTGAAGAAGAAAGTTCATCGTCTAACAAAAAGGTCGAAGGAGATGGATGATGAGCTTCGCAGGTTGAGGGAGAGCCACTCTGAAGCCACCGCG
>NC_026001.2:48422407-48556616 GCF_000442705.2 Elaeis guineensis | reverse complement strand
CAAGCTGCCAAGATCAGTTCTCTCAGAGTGGAGCTGTCGGCTGCACAGGAGAGGATTAGCCAGTTGGAAGGAAGCTCATCCCGACTTTTGACTCGGGCCGACAGTGACCAGGAATGGTCAAAGAAGGTCTCCGACCTTCAGCAACAGCTCCAGGATGTCGAGGCGAGCTATAACGCGTACCGTGCCGGCTGGTGCAAGCAGGTGGATGACTATAGGGGGAAGCTCAGGATGGCGATCGATGGGTTGCCTGCCTTCAAAGGTAGCTAGCTGGAGGAGCTCAGTTTGCTCCCGTTCAGGATCCCGACGAACTCCAATCCCTGAGAAGAACCGTAGAAGAGCTATCTGTTGCCCTTGGGGAGGGAAGGCCAAACTGCAGCAATTGAAGATCCAGCTGGTATATGAGCAGCGGGCAGTCAAAGATGCTGAGGCAGAATCTGAGGTCCTGAGAAAAAGACACGAGAGGCGGAGAACGAAAGCCAGCGGCTTCATCGGAGATATATAAAAATGCTAATGAGAGAGAAACAATTGGAAGAAGAAGTCAAGAGCTTAAGGCACTCCCTGATGAGGGTCGAAGTCGGGAGTTCGAAGTCGGAGGAAGCCGGGCCCCCTTAGGGCTCTTTTTGTCCTTCGTCCCTCTAAGTGTCTTCTTTTGCCGCTTGTCTGTTTGTTGTTGCCGTTGTTGTTGTTGTTGTTTTTTTTTTTTCGGCCTTTCAGGCTCTGTAACGCATATTTTGCTAATGAAATAAAAAGGCTTTTGTT
Organism: Elaeis guineensis; assembly: GCF_000442705.2. Lineage (NCBI taxonomy): Eukaryota > Viridiplantae > Streptophyta > Magnoliopsida > Arecales > Arecaceae > Elaeis > Elaeis guineensis. The sequence continues at coordinate 48,555,857 of NC_026001.2, read as the reverse complement.
ATCTTACCCATACGTCGTGTTGAATCATCGTGCATCGGACTTCTTTCATTTTTGTCTCGTGCGATGTCGAAGTTGTTCGAAGGTTCCTTGTTCATCTTTGTATTAGGTCGTCATTACCGAGTTCCTTGTGCTTTTGATTGGTTCGGCGTCGACACCACTTGGAGGTTCCTAGCCATCACCGTGTCGATTTGCCTTTTGTTCGCGGTCGTAGAGCTTACCTTCTCTTCCTCCCTCTTCATAGAGACGAGGTCCTTTGTGCTTTTAGTGTAGATTGGCCTCCATTTTTCATTGGGGTAGCCCGTCGCTATCCCTTCACATCTCCCTCCTTCTTTTAGGCGGGGGGTTCTCCCTAGCTTTTTACGGAGTCGCGGTAGCGTAGAAGGGCCACCGAGAAGGTTTTCTTCTTCCTTGTCGGATCTCGAATGGTCGGACCTTAATTGGCGTCGAGACGAGGTTCTTTCCTATTTTCGATGTGATCGATTTCAGCTCGGATTAGGATGAGATTCTCCTTCTGTTCCTAACAGGGCTGTGGGGGCACATATGGGTGTTGTATGGCCTCTCTCCCCATCCGGTCTACAAACAACCGGGCCTTCGACCTTGCTCATGTTAGGGCGAGGTTCTCCTCCTGTCCCTAACATGGCTGTGGGGGCACATATGGGCGCTGTATGACCTCTCCCCCCATCCGGTCTACAAATAACTGGGCCTTCGACCTTGCTCATATTAGGGTAAGGTTCTCCTCCTATCCCTAACATGGTTGTGGGGGCACATATGGGCGCTGTATGGCCTCTCCCCCCATCCGGTCTACAAATAATCGGGCCTTCGACCTTACTCATGTTAGGGTGAGGTTCTCCTCCTGTCCCTAACATGGCTGTGGGGGCGCATATGGGCCTGTATGGCCTCTCCCCCATCCGATCTATAAATAATCGGGCCTTCGACCTTGCTCATGTTAGGGCGAGGTTCTCCTCCTGTCCCTAACATGGCTGTGGGGGCGCATATGGGTGCTGTATGGCCTCTCCCCCCATCCGGTCTACAAATAACTGGCCTTCGACCTTGCCCACATTGGGGTTTGTTTTTGTTGTCCGACGGGGTCGTCCCCTATCGTTACAAGTCTATGCCAAAAAGGGAAAGATGTGCAAGCCTGAAAGAAATCTTGATTTAAAGTGGGATCGTTCGCAATACATTTACAAGTTTTCAAACCTTAGGGCTGTGGAAGGTCTGCTTCCTGTCAAGGTCCTCCGGAGATGGAGTTGATGATCCCAATTGGAGGCCGATCTCTGGGCTGCTCTTCCCTCCTTGGCGGCTCAGGCTGCGGCAGGGCCCTTGGCCGATCTTCTCTACCCTCAGGCCGGTGCTGAATGAACCTATCGAGTCGACCTCATCGGATGAGCTCCTCGATTTCGTCTCGGAGCTGGATGCATTCCTCCATGTCGTGGCCGTGGTCACGATGGTAGAGGCAGAACTTGTTAGGATTGTACTTCTCGGGGTGCGTGCGCATCCTCTCTGGCCTTGGTAGCTGCTCTCTGACCTCCATCAGTACCTGGGTTTTCGATGCGTTGAGGGGGCCATAGCTGTGGAATCTTCCTGGGGAGAGCCCCATCGAGCCCGACGCTCCGGGCTTCCCTTCCTGCGTGCTCGGGGGGGGAGTCTGGACGTGCTTGTGTCCGGGAGGAGTTCAAGAATGTGGTCGAGCTTCTCTCGGGCCTTTTTCGACTGCGGGCTTACTCGAGTCTCCCGCCTGCCGCTCTCTCCGGTCTCCTCATCCTTCATTTTGAAGGCTTCTTCCGCTCGGGCGTACCCTTCGGCCTGAGCCAACAGGTCAGCAAAATCCCTGGGGTACTTCTTTTCCAGAGAAAATAAAAGGTCGTTCTTCTGAAGGCCGCCTTTCGGGGCGGCCATCGCTACGATTGGTCCAAGTTCCGGACCTCCAATGCGACGACGTTGAAACGGTTGATGTAGGCCCGAATAGACTCCCCCTCCCTCTGCTTGATGTTGATGAGGGACTCTGAACCCTTTCGGGGACGTCGACTGCTAACAAAATGAGCCACAAACTGGTGGCTCATCTGATCAAAGGAAAAGATGGTACCCAACTTCAGCATCGAGTACCAGTTTCTCGCCGCTCCCTTCAAGGTGGATGGGAAGGCTCGGCATAGAATGGCATCGGGCGTGCCATGAAGCAGCATCATTGTCCGGAAGGCCTCCAGGTGGTCAATTGGGTCCGAAGTCCCGTCGTAGCTTTCAACTGAGGGAGCTTGAAGTTCGGCGGAATCGGTTCCTGCATGATCATTTGAGAAAAAGGAGGGTCAGTACAAATATCCTCACCATAAGCGGGGGGAGCATGGCGGAGTTCTTCGATCTGTCGGTTCATCTCCTGAAGCCTCCGTCCAAAAATCCTCTCGACTACAGGTCTCGAGGGTCTTCTGGCAGAATGAAGGTAGAGATTTTTCAGGGGTGGAATCATGGTCTGATTGAGGGCTCTCCACCCTTGGATTCATCTTTCGGGAAAGATGGGGCGGCTAGCCCAAGTGGCCCATCCCACCATCAGATTTTGGAGTTCCGATGATGCTCTTTCCGTCGCACTGATGCCTGTGGCTGCTGCTGCTGTTGGATGGCCTGCACAGCTTTAGTGAGGCCTCTGACCTACTGCACCAGTAGGTCGAATTGCTCCGTGCCAACCACCATTGCGGAGGAGGAGGAGGAGGCTGGAAAATCGGAGGTGAGGCCGGAGCCTGAGATCTGGCGTAGAGGTCATGGATCGCCGCATGGATGCTTTGCGGGGAGGCATCGGGCAAAGACCTAGTGGGGGAAGGAGGAGTGGATGTCAGAAAAGATGACCGAAGGCGGTCCCGTTGAGCGTTCCTTTAAGAACAAGGGTACTGCGAAGATACAGCCCCTTCCTCTAGCACCAATCCTGTTGGTGCAAAAATCCACCTGCACCGGAGAAGCTGGAGTCGGAGGAGTCACGGTCGCCGTCGGGACCTGCAAAAGAAGTCTAAACCGGAGTTGGGGTTGCTCCGGCAAGACCCTCCGATGCTTAAGTCAGTTCTCTGCCTCAACAAGAATGGAGTGCTGAACGAAAATTTTAACAGAGTTTTGGGATAGAAATTAGAGCTTAGGGAATAACGTATCTGGGGTCCCCTCTTTTATAGGCGGAGGGTGCAACAGACTGACAGCGATGCCTGTAACCGTCTGGCAGTGGGCCGCTCAGGGTCAGGAGGAGTTTGTTGTGAAGAGTAGTGGAGTGGAATCATGGCCGTCATCGGGACCTGCCACGTGGAGTCTGTTGCGGGAGTGGAGCGGTGTCCGTTGTCGCGACTTGCCAGAGGGTGGAGGAGCCATGCAGTATCCGTCACAGGAAGTGGAGCAGAGTCGTGGCCATTACTGTGGTCTGTCAGGGAGTGATGAAGCCCATGGGATCCATCGCAGGAAGTGGAGCAGAGTCATGGCTGTTACTAGGCCTGTTAGGGAGTGGTGAGCCATGCGAATCCTTGCAGGAGGTGGAGCAGAGTTGTGGCCGTTACTGAGGCCTGCCAGAGGGTCCAGACCTGTCGGCCAAGTTTGGTTGGAGTCCGATCTCTGTAGAAGTCCGGATGGGGATCATTTGTTGGGGAATCTCGACCGAGACCTGCAACAGGAGTTCAGGGCGGAAGTCGGCTCCCGTGGGAGCTCGGATGAAGTCTTCCTGCAGTTAAAGTCGGGGATGAAGTCGGCTCTCATGGGAGTCCGGACGAAGTCTTCCTGCCGTTCAGGTCGGGGATGAAGTCTAGCTCCCGTGGGAGTCCGGACAAAGTCTCCCTGCCGTTGAAGTCGGGGATGAAGTCGGCTCCGTAGGAGTTCGGGCGAAGTCTTCCTGCCGTTGAAGTCGGGAATGAAGTCGGCTCCCGTAGGAGTCCGGGCAAAGTCTTCCTGCAGTTGAAGTCGGGATGAAGTCCGGCTCCCATAGGAGTCTGGATGGAGTCTACCTGCAACCGAAGTCGGGGATGAGGTCCGGCTCCCATAGGAGTTCGGGCGAAGTCTTCCTGCCGCCGGAGTCGAGGACGAGGTCCGACTCCCGTAGGAGTCCGGGCGAAGTCTACCTGCAGTCGGAGTCGGGGATGAGGTCCGGCTCCGTAGGAGTCGGGCGAAGTCTTCCTACAGCCAGAGTCGGGGAGAGGTCCGACTTTCGTAGGAGTCCGGGCGAAGTCTACCCGCAATTAAAGTCGGGGACAAGTCTGTCTCCCGTAGGAGTCCGAAGTCTACCTACAGTCGGAGTCGGAGATGGAGTCCGGCTCCCGTAGGAGTCCGGACGGAGTCTACCTGCAACCGAAGTCGGGAATGAGGTCCGGCTCCCGTAGGAGTCCGGCGAAGTCTTCCTGCAGCCGGAGTCGGGGATGAGTCCGGCTCCCGTAGGAGTCCGGCGAAGTCTACCTGCAATTAAAGTCGGGGTGAAGTCCGGCTCCCGTAGGAGTCTGGATGAAGTCTACCTGCAGCCGGAGTCAGGGACGAGGTCTGGCTCCCGTAGGAGTCCGGGCGAAGTCTACCTGCAATTAAAGTCGGGGCAAAGTCGGCTCCCGTAGGAGTCCGGACGGAGTCTACCTGCAGCCGGAGTCGGGGATGAGGTCCGGCTCCCGTAGGAGTCCGAGCAAAGTCTTCCTACAGCCGAGTCGGGGATGAGGTCAGCTCCCATAGGAGTCTGGGCGAAGTCTACCTGCAATTAAAGTCGGGGCGAAGTCCGACTCCGTAGGGGTCCGACGGAGTGTACCTGCAGCCGGAGTCGGGGAGAGGTTCGGCTCCCGTAGGAGTCCGAGCGAAGTCTTCCTGCAGCCGGAGTCGGGGATGAGGTCCGCTCCCGTAGGAGTCGGATGAAGTTTACCTGCAATTAAAGTCGGGGCGAAGTCCGGCTCCCGTAGGAGTCCGGGCGAAGTCTTCCTGCAGCCGGAGTCGGGGACGAGGTCCGGCTCCGTAGGAGTCCAGGCGAAGTCTACCTGCAATTAAAGTCGAGGGCGAAGTCCGGCTCCCGTAGGAGTCCGGACGGAGTCTACCTGCAGCTGGAGTCGGGGATGAGGTCCGGCTCCCGTAGGAGTCGGGCGAAGTCTTCCTGCAGCCGGAGTCGGGGACGAGGTCCGGCTCCCGTAGGAGTCTGGGCGAAGTCTACCTGCAATTAAAGTCGGGGGCGAAGTCTGGCTCCCGTAGGGGTCCAGACGGAGTCTACCTGCAGTCGGAGTGGGGATGAGGTCCGACTCCCGTAGGAGTCCGGGCGAAGTCTTCCTGCAGCCGGAGTCGGGGATGAGGTCCGGCTCCCATAGGAGTCCGAGAGAAGTCTACCTGCAATTAAAGTCGGGGGCAAAGTCCGGCTCCCGTAGGAGTCCGGGCGAAGTCTTCCTGCAGCCGGAGTCAGGGACGAGGTCCGGCTCCCATAGGAGTCCGGGCGAAGTCTACCTACAATTAAAGTTGGGGGCAAAGTCCAGCTCCCGTAGGAGTCCGGACGGAGTCTAGAAGGTAGTCGATCACCGTGGAAACTTGGGTGGAGTCCGTCCGTCGTGAAGAGTCCGGTCGATGCTGGTGGGGATTTATCCATCGGCAAAACTCGGGAGTGCTGCGGAGGCTCAGCCGCCAGAGAGGTTCGGCAAGATGTCGTCGGAGGTCGGAAGTCGGCAGAACCCCTGGATGGTTACTCCTGTCACGAACTTTGGCTGGGAGATATTTTATACCCAACTGGTGCCTACAGCCATAGTGCAACTTTTGCACCATTACCGACTCAAAAGAGTTATTTTACCTTCCCTCAGTCCTCTTTTTTCCTAGATCTTATACTAAAGTGTGTAATATGTACTAGAGTCTAATGAAAAAGAGAAAATCCTAAGATTAATTTTGAGCAATTTGACATGCCTTCCAAAAGCATATCAATGTTTCTTCAAGTTCTCTAGGTATGTATCTCTGAACTTTTCAAGATCCCTTAATTATCAGCATATCGACCAATTCAGTTAGGGTGCTATAATATTTATTCATATAATAGTTTCATAAACTATTTGTATGAATCAAAAATTACAGGATTAAATCTATTAGTAATTTTGTATACATGGTCATGTCGAACCTTTCAAACTCTTCAATATCTTTATCATCGATCATAGACAAACTGCCCATCACGCATCTCATGCACTGTGCAACTCTGATCATCTCACAACTATTGTAGATGAATTAGCATGTCATTGGCAGTCAACATGTTCTTTTGTATATATTAGATTTTATCAACTATGAAGTTCAATTTATAGCACCTAACCTAATTGGTAATGTCCAACCATTTGTCAAGTATAGCTTGTTGACTATAGATTGGACAAGCTGATGACATTAGATTAATCTGGTCAAAAAAGTAGCTTAATTCTAAAAGCTAAGAACTATAAGCCAGAATATGTAATTTATTTTGGTTAAGTGGTTGATATCTAGAATTTGAGCTAGAGGGTTAGAAGATGAAGAATTGATTATAGAGAGTAAAGATTTAATTAAATGATTATATTTGTAATAGTTTATTTTAAAAATTTAAAAATAAATAAAAAAGCTTTCAGTAATTTTTCGAGTCTCTCACACTCCTTGGGTGGAGAAACAAAAACACTAATGCGATAAATGGTTCTAGTGGGTGCTGTAATTCTATTGATGTACGGCACCTCACCTAACAGTTATTGGTGACACGTATATCAATACATGGATAACTTTATCCAGATGCTTCTCCAAGCATATTACAGTGACTTGATCTCTAAGTCCTGTGGCCTCACCTAATAGTTATTGATACATTTCTTAGTTAAGTGCAACCCACAGTTCACCAACGAGTGTAAAACCGTCATTGGATCCCTCACCTAATAGTTATTAGACCCAACCCTATCTTTACCTTAGGGCATCTAATACCAATAGAGTGATTGTACCTTTTCGATGCAACCATATCATTATAACCAATTGAGAACGATCAACATCGAAAAAGGCACCCGCATCTCTACAACAGTGAAGACCAGTAGACTTAATATTTAGTGAGGAGATTTGAGTTCAGGTCTCTTCTAATTAGTTACATACATCTGATGTAATGACTAATATGGTTTGGGTTAGCATATTTCATATCTGACCAATCTAGTTGGCATGGGTGAACTTGGGTCAATAAGTAATCTAATACAAAATATAATCTTCCAAGATAGCCAGGTAAGTGAAGATGAGTAGGAGTCCCCCCGTTGCTTTCCTTAGATACCAATGAATTGGTCAGGTCAGACAATGGAACCAATTAAATAACCACCATCTAATACTTACCTTAGACACTAAATTAATTGATTAAAATTAATTAGGTTAACCTATAGACTCGAGCTCGAACCATTGAGCCAAATTTGATCTTGACTTAATCAATTCACATCATATGTGAATTAATTTGACCAACTATAATTAAATTCAATTTTGAGCCTCTTTGATCTAATCCTAACCAACTCTTGATTAGGTTTGATCAACTGCTCAAAATCGAAAAGATTTCTAATCTGATCTAATCAACTCCAGTTATAGTTTAGTCTCTAAACCTACTTTGTTCAACCCATACCCAAAGCCTATGTTTTATGCATTGAAATTTAGATCTTAAATTTATAATTTTAGATCTTATAATTTCAAATCTTAATCTCAATTAAGTGCATTATGCACATGGGTTAAAGTTTAGATCTCAAAATATTTTTAAATCTAAACTATTTTATTGTATCTCATACAATAAGTTTGTCTATAGAATCAAGTCGATTCACCCTGATATACGATTCGATTTGTCACAGTGAGTCAATACAATACTGAGATAAATAGAAACTTATAGGTCTAACCTGTATAGTTGAGTCAGCTCATCAGTAAATGAGCTAACCTATTAGGATCTCGAGTCGACTTCAACAAATTAAGTCGCCTTACCAAGCACTCGAAGCGATCCAATTGAAAATCGAGTCGACTCCACAGGCATATTAGTCATAGTTTCATATTGTCATGCAAATAGAGCCTAGAATTTTGGATCTAAGATTTTGTAAAAATTAAGTTTTAGATTGTGTGTCAAACAATATATCAAATATAATATTTTAGTGATCTAAAACACATAAAAAATATATGCATAATCTGATTTAAATCTAAAATATATATCATATACAATATTTTCATTCACTGTTCATCTTCATAGGAAACATCACGATCAGCACCTCTACATGTCATAAGAGAGAACCCATCGAATGGGCAAGAGAGAGACTTTAATCCCTTCATCATCTTATGATCGGACGGTCATGGTGACTATCCTAATTCGAGTACTGAGCTACTAAGAATTTAATCTAACATATCACATATATAATCAATTAAAAATCTGATCTAATTATCTTTCACATGTCAAACATATGAACAATAACTATGAATCTATGTATGTAAGAAAAATTTCAGCAATCATACTAGATCCAAATTAAACCCTAATTAATATTTTTATATTTAAAATTAATTTTAGATCTCAATAATTTATGATTTATTTTAGATTTGAAATAATTTTAGATCTAAAATAATTCTATAATCATATTACAGTATGTAAAAAATTTAGATCTAATCTTAATCGATATTCTACATCATTCTAGGACAACCATTTAGCATAACAAGATTATGCCAGAGCAACCTTATTTAGAATGAATAGATCATCAAACTAGCCTTTAGATCTGATTTCTACAAGTCAGATTTTAGATCTGAGGAGGTTTTCATATTCGTATCAGAACCTATACTTTGATACCACTATTAGAAAATTACTATAATTTCATACATGTAGTTTAAAACTTTTTCTAAACATGAATTGTTGGGATGCATAGGCGATTTCATGCATATATTTCAATTTTTTTTGAAAAAATTATAGTGAAAGATAACTAGATTAATCAAATTAATCTAACATGCATATGATCTAATCATCAAATCAATCTACTCTAGGATTTATGACATATTATGTTGCATATAAAATCTGAAATAATTTGAAGATAAAATCAGGATGCATGCATATGAGCAGTAGATCACATCTACTTATAATCTGAGTTCAGAACTCCATACCTGATTATGGGTCGATGGTCTCCACTACTGAGAGACATGGTGGAGAGGATCTTTATTGATTTCTCACAATCGCATATGCATTCGACCTCTACAAAAAGTCCACTTGAAGCTTCGATCGGATCGATCTTCTCGAGAGTGCTAGCTCGCATGAAGACCTTCTTCTTGGCTGATCTGGATCCTTTCTTTAAATTATAGAACCTTTCTAGAGATTGAAGATGGACATCTAGAGAAGGTGAAGAGGTGAAAGAAATATAAAGAAGAAAATATTTTTTCTCAAATTTATCCTCTCTTCCTAAATCCTTAGAACCAAAAATCTAAAATTCAGATTTTTACGCACACCCCAAGAGAGAGGACCCTCTTCTTATTTTTCATACTATGAACCATGCCCAAACTTTTCTCACATGAAGACCTCTCTTTTGGTATCTTACACGTACAAAAGAATTATAAAAGCCCTTTTATAGGCATGTAAGGTGGTGGGGTGAAGAGTCTTAATGATCCTAGACTCTTACAGGATTCTGCCTCCTTTCATAATTCTACATCCCAAAATATATCAAAAAAATATGGGATTCTCCTTTTCATATTTTTATATGGTAAATCATTTCTTTAGCTGATTTTTTAAAAAAACTCTCTCAAAATATCACACATATAAAGAGAAATAAATTTATTAGCATAGAGAAGTTGATCTAGATGAGAACAAATTCTCTTGATAAGGAATATTTTGAAATCTAATTTTAGAACCTTTCTTTTATCAAAACCAAATCAAATTGATAGATAAGTGAAATAACTCTTTGGTGTGAAAAAATCTCATACAAAATAATTTTGTATGTGGAGATATATGGTGTGCAATCTGGATTGGTGCAGGGAGGAGAGTCCTATTGCAATAAGGACTCTTAATTTTCTTATCTGAATCTAAATGAAATCACATCTGGTTTAGCCCAAATAAAATATATAAAACTCAATCTAATTAGATTTATAATTTTTAATCAAATTTTAATCAAAGTAAAAATTGATTGAACCAAAGTCTTGATCAAATCAGGGATAATTCTCCCTTAGCGATTAGATCATCTTATAACCTAATTAGGTCAAACCTAATTGAATCTAATTCAATTAAATTTTATTTAATCCTCTTTGCTTAATCAAATTGAGCTAATAAGCAATCTAATTACTAATTAATCTTTTATTAATTTATAACACTTGATGAATTAATTTATTATAATTTTTATATGAGGTTAATTATCAATCGAATTGATGATTAAACCCTTGAACGATTCTCAATTGTTGATCAGCCACATGATCAGTCAAAAACTTCTTTTGAGTGTAACCTCATAAGTTTGAACCTAAACTGATAGCACAGAAATAACTTTCTGAATCAATCAATGTAACCATCTAGCAATGATGACCCGACATCCGGATAGGTCAAATGATGGCGAAGCAACATTCAAGAACCTATTCGCGTATGGTTACCATATAATTCATCTCTTTGATCCTAATGCTCAAGAATGACCTAGGATTTAACTATCAATCTAGATAAATCATCCACATTGTATTTCAATCTTTTTTAAATCCATCACATGGATTATCCAAGCTCAGATTTTGCTAAATTGAAATACACTGATGCATATCTCTCACTAATTCAGGGGGGTCAATCCCATCTTGACTAACGCACCGATTTGATAAGTATTTGACTGTATCTAAAAATCTTTCATCATTGAATTAGAAACTCAGTTAGTTTGGTACTAAAGTACAGTGAGTTGCTTGTAAGCCATCATGGTGATCTCAGATCGAAGGGACACTTATACCCATACCCTTAGCGAGCTACCCTTAACAGCAGAGTGCTCCGCAGTTGGTCACAATCAATGATGATGTACTCTTACATCTCACCTGCATGTCATATCAGTATCTCCATACTATTTAGTTACGAGGACAACCAACGTATATGGCATACAACGACCTACACTTGATATCACTATCATCCTAGTAATAGCGTATCGTTTGGTCGCAAATCAATTTAAGGACTACATGATAAATCCTCCTTTATTAATCAAAATAGTCTTAAGAACATCATCACAACATAGGAGTTTGTTAGAAGATGTATCCTTGTGATAAAAAATATCAAATAAATTTTATTATTTATCAATTCATATATATTTATAATTAGTACAATCATCAAATGATTGGCTTTAGGACACAATTCCCAACAACTCTCACTTGTGCTAAAGTGAATCAGTATAGTATCATATACCCATCTTCGATTTATTATCTTAGAACTCTTAGATACTAAAGCTTTAGTAAATGGGTTGGTCACATTTTTCTTTCTATCGATCTTCTAAAGATTGACGTCATCTTAACAGATTTTTCTGAATAAGGTGGTAGCGATGCAAAATATCTAGTAAGCTAATGGGACTTCAGCTCCTTGGCATGAACTATGGCTTCGGTACTGTACAATACAGTAGGACCATCATCGGAGGGTGCCACTCCTAGTTTGTCTGTGAACTTATACAATCATATAGCTTCCTTGTAAGCATCGAATGCTGCAATACATTCTGCCTCGCAATTTGAATTTGGTTATATTGCTCTGCTTGGAACCATTCCAGCAAATTATTCCATTATTAGGATAAGGATATATTCTGACACATTCTTGCTATTATTATATCCAACTGAAAATTAGAGTCATACTCCACATATTTTAAGTCAAATTCTCTATAATCGAGTCACCGGTCCTTAGTCTTTCTCAAATACTTAAGGATGATCTTTCAGTGATTCTCACCCGAATCTTGCAAGTATCCACTCACTACCCTAGTGAGTATACCATATTTGATCTCATACATGATGTAATGATAGAACAAATTCTACTTATAAATATCTTATGTATGTTGGACTGAAAAACTTAAGCAGCCTCTTAGATCTGTCTCTATAGATCTTCATCCCTAAGATGAGAGATGCTTTTCTCAAAGTCCTTTATGGAGAACAATAATAACAGTGAAATCTTTATTCTCTATAATGTAAGGAATGCCATTTATGATTAAGAGAATTTTATTCACATACAAAATAAGAAATATACTTACAAAACTATTAACCCATTTGTATTTGCAGGGTTCTTCTTCGTTCTCAACGAAGCCATGCATTTTGATCACTTATCAAAATGCACGTTCCAACTCTAAAATATTTAGCATTGCCACAAGAGAAAATATCTTGTCATGGTAAATAGCATAATAATGACAATATCCTTAGACAACCATTCGAGCTTTTTAGGTCTCCACCTTCTCATCTATGCTATTCTGATCCTGTTGAAGATCCACTTACACTCTATGGGCTTTATCCTTCGAGTGAATCAACGAATGTCCATACATCGTTAATCTTCATGGACTCCATTTTGGACCTATGACTTCAAGCCATTAATCAGAGTCAAATCTTTGCATGACATCTATGTAGGTGATCAAATCTTTATTGTTCTCATCAAGTTCAACAAGTTCACATCCCGGACCTAGATACCAAAGTATCTATCCGATGGATGCGATACTCTATCGGATCTCCTTAATGGTACCTCTACAATGGGTTTCAGATTTGATCTAATTAAATCCAGTTCTATGGGTTTTTTAGATTGTGTCGGTTCTTCTACTTGTCAAACTTCATAAATTCTACATTAAAGGCATCAGTACCTTCACCAAGGTACTCTTTTTTCTGAAAGAAATGTCGAACAACTTTTGTTTTTTAGCAAGATAGAAGTTATATCCCCTAGATTCTTTGGGATACCCTACAAAATAATACATATAGGATCAGGATCCAAGCTAATCGGTCTGTAAATGCTCAACATAATCTAAATACTCCCAAACCCCAAGGTAAGAAAGTATCGACTTATACCTAGTCCATATCTCATATGGAGTCTTTGCGATTGATTAATTCAGAATCCAGTTCAGAACATAACAAGTAGTCTTAAGAGCATAACCCTAAAAAGAGACTGGCAGATTTATAAACCCCATTAGAGATTAAACTATGTCGAATAAAGTCGATTCCAATAAGAGAAAATCCTATTCTCTTTTACACATGTCAAAAGCTCACCAGAAAGATATAGTCCTCTTGGTCTGACCAAAGAGTTTTAATACTCTTTCAGTTTGTTTCTCTACCTTGTTATGAAATTATTTGAATATTTTAAATAATCTAAATTTATGACAAATATATTCATAGATCCAATACATCAGTATGTATCAAATTCAGAACATCATTGGCTCGTTCACCTTTTTTAGTAAAAGGTGACTTGGTCATTTTACTAAGGAGATAAGATTGATAGATTGACAATGATTCATAATCATTGACCTCAAGAATTATCTCCTATTGATCTTATTCTTATTTACATGACTGAGCTTAAATTGCTAAAGGTAGGCTTTCATAATATTATCTATTTTAGAGAGTTTGTTTGATTGTGTACAATACACTAATGGCTGTGACTATTCATAAATATTATTTCTTAATTATTTATATGATTTTTATATCATTCATAATGATATCACAAAATCATTAGACAATAGTGACAATCACTAAAATAATATTCTTAGAATTGAAAATAGGCTCGGGAATTCTTAAAGTCAGGATTGGAATATAACTTCCATCTCCAACGTTCAGAAATCTCTTATTGTTTCTAATTTTTCTACTAACTTGAAGTCGTTGTAATAGTTTGCATAGACTTTCGATATCCAATACGGAGGTATAGTGTTATGGATAGAGAAATCATAAGGTGTTATCATATAAGTACCTTGTCCAACAATTCTTTGCTAATTTCTCTTCCTTAGCCTGTTTGGGTCAAGGGACTTTACCAGACTAGGTTAATCTTAGACTCTTTTGTCAGTTCGGACTCATTAGCCCAAGCACGACTCTTTGCACCTTCTTTTTTTTTTTCAAAGAATTATTGCCACACTGAAGACACATCTTCAGAGGTGTGAAAGAACTCGTTTAATATTTGAAGAATTTTCTCTCACTGAGTATTATCAAATTTACAACTAAATTTATGTTCTTTGTTGCTCTCAATAATACCACACGATGATTTGATCATGTGGACACTTCTGATAAGTGCCTTTGATCACATCATATGTGTTGGATGTAGAAACTTCAGGTGCTAGATCCATAATCATATTTAAGATTCATTCATGCTCTAGAACTATTTACAACTTTCAATACCAATTATCGAAGTTGGATCCTATAAATTAGTCACTGTCAAATAGTGAATGGAGCAACGTACATCTAGCCATAACTAAAAAAAAAATACAAGACCTCTATGTTTATAAATTGATTAAGCCTAAAAACTTGAACTTTAGTCTAAAGATTTTTTCACTATTTTAGTCAAATTGGTAATCTCTAGCTCCAATCTAAGGAATTACCTTAATTCTTTAACAGTATTAGAATCCACATAGACTGCATACAAGCTCTAGGATGGCTCGGTCAATCCATATGCATCTATGGGTAGGTTCTCAATCGATTATTTCTTCAAATAATTTTTAGTAATTAATTTTATCTCAGATTTCATTTCAGTAGGTGATGGGCCTCCACTGAAAGTTTTGGTTAGGTCAAACCATTAATATGAACCTACTCAGTGTTTCTAACTAATGAATGATCAGGCTTGAGGATGGCTCGATCAACTAACCATCATCCGATAGTACAATAGAGTCATCATATGATGAATGATAATTTCATCATTCAAAGAGAACACCAGATGGATGGCACCTACAATGTCAATCAGAAATAATAGACCCATTATCATTCACCTTAATGAGAGGTTATGATCTAGTTATCCCCATAACTAGCTTATTTTATGGACTTAATAATTTAGAAGATTTAATCAATTTAGAGAAGAGATCAACCAGTAAACCACAATCTTTTCACTGACTTCACTAAGTCATTGAATTGGATCAGGGTCATGCTGGTTGAAATGGCACCTAGATCAGTCACATTGATGAACCTTAATGACATGGATCAACTCGAATCACTTAGCGATCAAATCAAGATATAAATCATCAAATTGGCCAGATAAGTGAGATCGGTGGGAGGGTCTGCTAAGCTTGCTTAGACACCATCGAAATGGCCAAGTAAACCACTCCCAATTAAAAATCATTGGTTGAAATATCAAACTTATCTTAGACACCAATTGGTTAATTAGTTTTGATTTGATCAACCTAATGATTTGGATTCAACCACTAAGCCCCAATCAAGATCCATTTGATCTAATCAAAGACATGGACTTGACCATCTACAACTATTGTATTGGTTCTAGAGAAACTCTGATTTAATCTAATTCAATATTTGGTTAGATTTAATCAATTTCTCTAGTTAGTCTATTAACTCTTTGATTCTAAGTTTAGATCTAACCCAATTAAAAGGACCTGATTTGAGCTAACCCATGCCCCTATATTTTATGCGAATGATATTAGATCTTTAATTCATAATTCTAGATCTAATCGATTCTACCCTTAATTCTTAATTAAGTTCAGCATCAACATGGGTTTAGGTTATGGTTTGAAATAATTTTAATTTTTTATTTTATAAATAATTTATAATAAATATGACATAAAAAAATTTTTATTCTGAAACTGAGTCGATTCAATAAACATTGAGTCAGCTACACAAGGGATTGAGTCAATTTAGTTCAAAATTGGATCAGCTCAGTAATTGTGTGAGCATGATTCAAGGAGATTCAGATCTAAAAAATTTTGCATAATTCTAAAATAAAATTAATTATAACACTTTTAGATCATATCTAAAACTTTTATGATTTAAAATTTTATTTTATCATGATTAAAATAATTTTAATCATATAGATTAGATGCTTTATTTTTCATACAACTTTGTGTCACATATAATAAACCTAGGATTTCAAGATCTAAGATTATGCAGAAAAGTAAGTTCTTTCTTTCACGTTCTTCTCCATGGGATCTAATCACATGGTATCCCTACACGTTATAAGAGCAGCTTATCAAATGAAAAGAGAGGGCTTTAAATTCTTCTTGCTCCTATGATCGGACGGCCTGATGATCAACTCAATCCAAGTACTTGCTAATCGGATCATCTAATCTAATCACATATCATATATATTTGAATTTAGATCTAATCTAAATTATATCAGATCTAATTACAATCTTAGATCACATCTAAATCAGATCATAAACATCATATGCATGACATAAAATTAGATTTTATCAACGATTAGCACAAACTAGGACAATCTTTTCACTGTAAGGGATAAATCCTACAGTAGGTCAATCTTATGTCAGTTTATGTGATCAACTATTAATTAAATTTAGATCAAAATATCATATATCAGATTTAAATAAAATTAAATTTAGATTTAATATGTACATAAATCATGTCATTACGAACCTAGGCTCTAATACCACTGTTGGGATGCGTAGGCAATTTTATGCATATATTTTGAAATTTTTTTAAAAAAATTATAGTGGAAGATAAATATATCAATCAAATTAATCTAATATACATATGATCTAATTATCAAATTAACCTACTCTATGATCTATGACATGTTATGTTGCATATAAAATCTGAAATAATCCAAAAATAAAATCAGCATGCATGTATATGAGCAGTAGATCACATCTACTTCTAATCTGAGTTTAGAACTCTATACCTGATCATGGGTTGATGATCTTTGTTACTGAGAGATATGGTAGAAAAGATCCTTGCTGGTTACTCACAGCCGCATATATGTCCGACCTCTACGAAAAATCCACTCGAAGCCCCGATCTGATCGATCTTCTCAAGAGTGCTAGCTCGCATGAAGACTTTCTTCTTGGCTGATCTGGATCTTTTTTTTAAATCTCTAAAATCTTTTCAGAGGTTGAAGATGGACTTCTGGAGGAGATGAAGAGGTAGAAAAAAGATGAAGAAGAAAATAATATTTTTCAAATTTATTCTCTCTTCCCAAATCCTTAGAACCAAAAATCTGAAATTCAAATTTTTACGCACACCCCAAGAGAGTGGACCCCTCCTCTCTATTTTTCATACCATGAACCATGCCAAACTTCCCTCACAGAAAGATCTCTCTTCTGGTATCTTACACACATAAAAGAAATCATAAAAGCTCCTTTTATAGGCATGTAAGGTGGTGGGGTGAAGAGTCCTAATGATCCTAGACTCTTACAGGATTCTACCTCTCTTTACAATTCCACATCCTAAAATATATCAAAAAAATATGGGACATATTTGTCCATATTTTTTTGTAGTAAATTAGTTCTCTAGCTAATCTCTCACAAAAAATCTCCTCAAAATGTTGCACATATAAGGAGAAAAAAATTTGTTGGCTTGGAGAGGTTGATCTTGATGAGAATAGATTCTCTTGATAAGAAATATTTTGAAATCTAATTTTAAAATATTTCTTTTATCAAAACCAAATCAAATTTATACATGATATAGATAATGAAAAGGACTCTTTGGTGTAAAAAAATCTCATATAAAATAATTTTGTGCATGAATATATATGGCGTGCAATCTGGGTTGGCGTAGGGAGAAGAGTCCTATTCCAATAAGGACTCTTAATTTTCTTATCCGAATCCAAACCAAATCACATATGGTTTAGCCCAAATAAAATATATAAAACCCAATCTAATTTGGTTTATAAATTTTTAATCAAATTTTAATTAAATTAAAAATTAAATGAATCAAAGTTTTGATCAAATCAGGGATAATTTTTCTTTAGTGATTAGATCATCTCATAATCTAATCGGGTCAAATATAATTGAATCTAATTCAATTAAATTTTATTTAATCCTCTTTGCTCAATCAACTTGAGCTAATCAGTAATTTAATTATAATTAATTTTTTATTAATTTATTAATACTTGATAAATTAATTTATTATAACTTTTGCATAAAGTTAATCATCAATCGAATTGACGATTAAATCCTTGAACGATTCTCAATCATTGATCAGCCATATGATCAGTCAGAAACTTCTTTTGAGTACGACTCTATAGGTTTGAACCTAAGCCAGTAGCACAGAAATAAATTTTAGAATCAATCGATATAACCATCTAGCAATGATGACCCGACGTCCGGATAGGTCGAATGATGGTGAAGCAACATTAAAAAATTTATTGGCATATGGTTACCATATAATTCATCCCTTTGACCTTAATGCTCGAGGATGACCTAAGATTTAACTATCAATTATTGCTTCTTGAATTGATTTTGATGATTACAAAGAATTTGAGGGGATTACTAATGATTTTGGCTTGGAAAAAGACTTAGTGCATTTCAAGAGAAAAATCATAATTTTATCAAGACCTGATTCGGAAGCCTCAAGAGCAAGAATAAAAGATGAGCAATCTATTGGAGAAAATTTTAATATTTTTGAAAGTATATTTTATAAGAAAATCAGATTTCTATTTTTGAGTCGACCCCATGAGTTGACTCATGGCTAAAAGGGCTGAATGGCATGCGAAAATTTTGGCTGGCACACTCTGTGAGTCGATCCCATGAGTCGACCCCTTGGCATGAGTCAATCCTATGAGTCGACCTCTACTGCTTTGCAGGCCAAAATTACAGAACAGTCATTTTCTGCTCTTTTCCATAGAGGTCGACCCCATGAGTCAACCCATGAGCATGAGTCGACCCTATGAGTCGACCCTTGTGACAGAAAATTTCTGCAATGGCTAGTTTTTAACCCTTTTCAATTGCATTTAATACTCATTTAATGTGCTCTAATGACTCTATTTCAGCCCAGATTACTCTCCACCATTATTTGAAGTTATATAAAGGGACTTAAAGGAGAAAATCAGATATAAGAGAAAGGTTTTGGAAAGGTTCTTCAAGCATTCACTTCAACCCTAAGTAAGAGCCCTCTTGAAGTTAAAGAAGCTTTCATTTCAAGTTCACCAACCCCTCAAGAGCTCATTCAAGTCTCCAACCACCTTGAGAAAATTAGAAAGAGCTTTCTTCTAATTGTGTAAAGTATATTTAAAGTATTATTTGCTCATTAAAGGAGCTACATCTATACTTTTATATGATTAACTCCTATACTCTATTTTTGAGTTGTTTATTTTGTTTTGGAAGGAATCCAAAACGTGAAAAGGTTGATCCAAACCTTGAATCGGATTGTATTGGGTTGGCTTGTACCCAGAAAATAAGTGTTCTAGCTTGGGATAGCTAGAGTCAGAGGTTTTAATATTGTATTCAAGTTGAATACAATTTAGTGGATTTAAATTCTCAAGTAGGAGCTTGGGGAGTAGATGTAGGTGCAAAGTTGGCATCGAACCACTGTAAATCTTCTTGTTTGTGTTGTGCTTACTTGCTCTCCTTTTAAATTTTTTTATCCTCTTGCATTCTTGCATCCAACTTCCACACCTTGCATAAATTACACTCTCCATACTTATCTTGCTCATTGTTAAATAATCTTCATAGTTGTAAGTTAAGTTTAAATTTTTAAAAACCCAATTCACCCCCCTCCTCTTGGGTTGCATAGCTGGACAACAAGTGATATCAGAGCTCGGTGCTCTAGCCCTACTTTGATTTAACCATCAAAGAGCTAAAGATCTATGGCAACTCAAGTTGGCACTTCTCTAGCCGAGGGGCAGTCCACAAACCGACCTTCACTTTTCAATGGGTCAAACTATACCTATTGGAAAGCTTGGATGAAAATCTTTATTCAAGCTCTTGACTATGATATGTGGAGTATCATAGTAAATGGATTACACACACCCACTAAATTAATTGATGGTGTGGAATCAACCAAACTTGAAAAAGAATGGGATGAGGTTGATAAGAAAATGGCTCAACTAAATGCTAAAGCTATGAATATTTTATATTTTGCTCTAGATGCTAATGAATTCAATCATATTTCAACATGTATGTCTGCTAAAAAAATATGAGATAGATTAGAAGTAACTCATGAAGGAACTAATCAAGTGAAGGAATCCAAAATTAACATGCTCGTAGATAAATATGAACTTTTTAAAATGGAGTATGATGAATCTATAACTGAAATGTTTACTCATTTTACTGATATTATAAATGATCTAAAAAGTCTTAGTAAGTCTTATTCTAACAGTGATCTCGTGAGAAAGATTCTTAGGTCCTTACCAAGAACTTGGAAAGCCAAAGTGACCGCTATCCAATAAGCCAAAGATCTGAACATCCTATCCTTGGAAGAGCTTCTAGGATCACTGATGACACATGAGCTGAGCATGAAACAACTCAAGAAGAAGAAGTCAAAAGAAGAGGACAATCACCCTCAAATCTATGGCTCAACTTGATGAAGAAACTAATGATACAAAAAATGAAAAGCATGATGAAAAAATGGCTCTCATTACTAGAAGGTTTAAGAAGTTTTTGAGAAAAATGAAATAAGGAATGAGGAAGAGGCTACCCACAAAAGGGAAACATAACAAAGAAAAGGATAAAGACCAACCCCTTATTTGCTACGAATGCAAGAAACTGGGACACTTTAAGTCTGAATGCCCACAACTGAAGAAGGGTCTCAAGAAGTACAAGAAGAAGGCCATGATGGCTATTTGGAGTGAAAGTGATGAGTCAAGCTCCGAAGAAGAAGACTCAAATGAACAAGCCAACCTGTGCCTTATGGCACATGAAAATGAGATAAATTCTACAACTCCTACTGACTTTACCTTTGAAGAACTTCATGAAGTTTTTTATGATTTAATTGATGAACTAAAGAAGCTAGGGGTAAAGAATAAAGAGTTAAAATCAAAGAATCAATCTTTACAGAAACAAAATGAGAGTATTTCAAATGAAAAATCTACCCTGTTTCAAGAAAATCTGAATTTAAAGAATGAAATTGCCAAGCTAAAATCAATAGTTAAAAAATTCACCTTAAGTTTTAATAAACTTAATATGATTCTTGAAAATCAAAAGGCCATTTATGATAAGGCTGGACTTGGTTACAACCCCTTAAAGAAACAAAAATTTTTAAAAAATATCTATGTAAACTCTTCAAACAACAAGTTCTCAAACATTGCTTGCTTCAAATATGGTAGAATAGGTCACAAGTCATACACTTGTCTCTCTAACAAATCCATAAATTCTAATGTAAAGAAAATATGGGTTCCAAAAGGAACCATTGTGACTAACCAAAAAGGACCCAAGAAAGTTTGGGTACCTAAAGTAAAAACTTGACTTTTGCTTGTAGGTGTGTCTAGCATCCCAAAGAGCAAATCGAAAATGGTATCTTGATAGTAGATGCTCGAGACACATGACTGGTGATGAATCCCAATTCATCACACTTGATGCTAAAAATGGAGGGATGGTCACCTTTGGAGACAATGGCAAAGGAAAGATCATCGGTATAGGTAACATTGGTATCACTCCCTCCAAGTATATTAAAAATATTTTATTAGTAGATGGTTTAAAATATAATCTATTAAGCATCAATCAATTTTGTGATAAAGGATACAAAGTTATTTTTGAATCCTCTGTTCGCATTGTAACTAGTCCTATTAATGAAGGCATTAAATTTGTTGGGCATAGACGTGGTAATGTTTATATGGTAGATTTGAATGATCTATTCAAAATAAACATGCAATGCCTAGTATCCTTGAATGCCAAGATTAATGAGACTAGTTGGCTTTGGCATCATAGGCTTGCACATATTAGCATGCATTCACTTTCAAAACTCATTAAGAAGGAATTGGTTATCGGTTTATGATAAACACTTAATTTAAGTCATTTAAAGCAAAAAATTATATTTAATTTATTTTATTTATTAAGAATTTGATACTTCTTTTTATATTTTACAGGAAAGGTGATCACCGATACAAAGAATCCGATTCATAGATCAAAAAGACTCAAGTTTGAAAAAAATTAGACTTAAAATAAAATTTAAATAAAAGAAGGATGCATACAGTATTATAAAAAATGAAAATACTATGCAAGGAATCCAAAAAGGATATAGACATCATTGTAAAGAAATAAAAGTTTCTTTTTGGAATAAAAAAGGAGCGTTCACGCGACAGGGGTTCACGCGACAGCATTCACGCGGCATGGACATGTGGGCGGGCGTGCGGCATCGGACGCGTGAGGCAGCACGGGCGAGTAGGTTCGCAAGGCAGTGCAAGCGCGAGGCGCAGCGGGTTCGTGGGGGACAGACGGACGTTCGTGGATCTAAAAATTAAAGGAAAAAAAGATAATATTTAGAAATACTTCAAGAGGAAGAATTTATATTTTTTTTATTTGCTTGTGATCTTTTCATCTCATCCATCCATCTTTTAGTATTTAGTATTTTCTTTAGTCCCACATCGAAAAATCATGTAAAACTCCTCCCTCCTAACACCTATAAAAAGACTTTTGTACTCCCATTGGAGGGGGAGCCCAGAAATTCTTCTAGAGCCTTACATAAAGGAATAGAAAGGGACTAATCCATGAGCAGCTAGGCTAGCAGTCTCGGGAGTGGAGAAGAAATTTTGTAACGACATAGAGCGGGTTTATTGTTCTAAATTTTTTTGTATTTCTTTATATGCAATAAAGATTATGCTTTTTATTGAAATCATCATGAGTTCTTTATTTACTCTCTTTCATATGCTTTTATTTATGCTTTCCTGTTAGATTAATATTAGGAATAACTTTTACTTTTCAGAGATACACCGTGATCTACGGGTACGGAGCGTGCCGAAGAAAGAAGAGTTGTTTACCTAGTACTTTCTGAAGATGCACCGTGATCTACGGGTACGGGGTGTGCCGAGGAAAGATAGATATTTTTTCTAAGATTAATCATATTTATTTAATTAAAAAAAAGATACAACTCTACTAGTGCAAAATTAATTCAAAACTCTCGAGCTCTTTATTTTCTAATTACATCAATTTTAAGATAATTTATTTTCTAAATCAAAACAATACTTCTGTCTTTTAATCTCAACTTAGCCCAAGGTCCCCGAGGATATGATCTCGACTCATCCTACCTACATAGTGAGTAGAGTTATTTTTGGTGCTATCAACGACTACGCATCAAATTTTGGCACCATTGTCGGGAACCTTGACACGGTTGAATTAAAAAAAAAAAAGCCACTGATATTTCATAACACTTAACTAAAATAGTGTAATCTCAAATATAAAAATTTCTAACTTGATTGGACACCTTGTTTCTTTGCATCTCATCTCCATAATTAATCTTAAGGGTAATAACCCATTAATCAGATAAGGTGGGGATTTGATCACCTTTCCTTGGCCCAAAAATCATAACCTTCATTCTGCATTAAACCAAGCCTTAATTTTAAAATCAAATAGACGTCAGCCCTAGGAATTTTGAGCTCAATAGGATAAGAAAGCTCTAGAGTTGAACCAAGTGTGGATTGGTTAATTGCTCGGTATCTAAGGCAAGTGGTTAAAGAAAGTGGTTTTCAATTGGTTCCGTTGACTGACCTGGCTAACTCAATTGGTGTCTAAGAAAAGCAACGAGCAGAGAACCTCCCACATCTTATGCTTACCTGACAGAGTCAGTTAGTTAGTCTTGAGCTTGGAGTGCTCAAAGGCGGTCTTAGAAGTTAGGAGCTGTCTAGATCTAAGTTAACCTTAGGATAGAGAGTCTATGCTTGTTTAAGTTGATTGCAATTAACATCTAAACATTAACTAATTTCTCCCTTTTCATAGATTTAAAATTCTTAGGTTCTTCTCTTTAGATTTTCTTCATTCTTTTCTCACTTTATTATAAATATATATATATATATATTATAAAAACTAAAATTTTTTGTGTTTGCTCTAAAGTATAATTGTAAGGTATATGCTTGGCCGTAGATCGTTACGACCAAAAATCCAACCTTTTGATCCAGAAATAGAAAGAACCTTTAGAGCCAACAAACATAAAAATATGGACCGAAATCAGGGGAATGATCTACCCAGGCAATTAAAGGAGTACTTTACTCCTTCCACATATACCTACTCTCCTTGTATTCAAGTGCCCCCTGTGGAGGCCACTCAATATGAAATTAAGTCCAGTATAATCCAAATGTTACCTTCATTTTATGGACTTAGTAATGAGGATCCTTATAAACATCTTGAAGAATTTCTTGAGATATGCTCAACTGTCAAAATTCACAACTTCTCCGATGATGCTCTTAGGTTAAAATTATTCTCTTTCTCACTTAAGGACAAAGCCAAATACTAGCTACATACTTTGGATTTCATGACTATATCAACCTGGGACCAGCTGCAAGGAGAGTTTCTCAAGAAATATTTTCTCATAGGAAAAATTAATCAAATAAGAAAAGCCATAACTAGTTTTTCTCAATTAGATGGAGAAATATTTCATGAAATATGGGAGAGATTAAAGGACCTTATTAGAAAATATCCCCACCATGCTGTACCCAAGTGGCAGTTAATCCAATATTTTTATGATGGGCTATTTGAAAGACATCGACAAATGTTCGATGCATCATACGGTGGGACATTCATGCTGAAAAGTGAGGATGAGGCATGGCAACTGTTTGAAATTTTAAGTGAAAATTTATTACATCATATGTTTGCCTCTATTAGAGATAAACCTATGTTAAACCCAAAGAGAGGTGGAATATATGAAGTAGGAAATGCCATAGATATCCATCATAAAGTAGATGAATTATCCCAAAAGTTAGATCGATTATTAAGTATAGGACAGTCACCTTCTCCATCCCGTCAGATACAAGATATATGTGCATTGTGTTCGAGCCCCACTCATTGTGTGCATGATTGTCCGGTTGTACCATAATTTTTTGAACATGTACAAGAACAAGTCCATCAAGCCCAAACTACTCATAGACCAGCGAACAACCCCTATTCTAGTACGTATAATCCGGGATGGAGAAACCATCTGAATTTCTCATGAAAATCACAACCAGTAGTTCCTTCGATGCAACAAAGATCAGGTTACCCAGATGTAACTTTTAGGCATCCATCCCAGCCACAATACCAGAACCCTCCTCAACCCACTCCGAGTACTCATAGCTCGACTTTTGAAGAAAAAGTACTGCAAGCACTTAAAGGACTAGAAATGAATACCCAACTCCTTCACTCCCATACGCAATCAATAGCAAAGCTAGAGACCCAGATAGGTCAGCTAGCAACAGCTTTCAGTAGGAGGGAAGAAGGCAAATTACCTAGTCAGCCTATTAATAACCCAAAAGGTCAGTACATGGCTGAAAGCTCCATTGCTCATGAAATTTTTTTCGAACATGCCAAATCGATCATGACCCTTGAAGCGGAAAAATCTTAAATCAACTTGAAGCAATCCAACAACAAGAGCAACCAATTCCAGCTACAACAGAAAAGAAAAAATTTGAAGAGAGGAAAGAACCTGTTAACCCAGCACCTGCACCTAAAGCTCCATTTCCCAGTGCTTTAGAATCCTCTCTGCCTCTTGATAAGAAGGGTATAAAAATGAATGAAATGTTGGAACTATTTAAACAGGTCCCGATAAACTTACCTCTTCTCGATGCCATTAAGCAAGTTCCGACCTATGCCAAATTTCTAAAGGACCTGTGTACACAGAAACGAAAATCAAAGGCACAAATATCAAGAAAAATCCACCTAACTGAGCAGGCCAGCTCAGTTTTCCAGCAAATTGCCCCACCCAAACTGAAAGATCCAGGTACCCCAATTATTTCTTGTGTCATAGGGAACCTCACGATTAAGAAGACATTATTAGATTTGGGTGCAAGTGTCAACCTTCTCTCGAGCTCTGTATATAACCTATTTAGATTTGGAGAGTTAAAACCCATGACAGTGACCTTACAACTAGTAGACTGATCCATTAAGGTACCTCGTGGAATGCTGGAAGATGTATTGGTGAAAGTAGATGAATTTTACTTTCCTGTTGACATTCTTGTGCTGGATATGGAATCTGACAGCAACCCCAACCAAATACCAATCATCCTAGGTAGACCCTTCTTAGCAACCGCTAATACTTGTATAAATTGTAGGACCAGAGTTATGGATGTGTCTTTCGAAAATAAGAAGCTAAGGTTGAATATTTTCAATGCATCTTTGGGACCACCTGTGTACGACCATAATGAGATCAACTTGTTAGAGGAAGTTATAGAAGATAAAGCTCCTACCTTGCTCAACTCAGATCCTTTACAGGCATGCCTAACACATTTTGGAATGGATAATTTTGATATTGATGGATACACTGAAGAAATACATGCTTTGCTAGAACCTCCCAATTTTAGCACCAATCCCCCTTGGACTGTAAAGTACGAGCAATTACCAATTCAATCAGGCCCTCTGGTACCATCCTTAGAAGCACCGCCTACTCTAGAGCTAAAGCCTCTTCCTGCCATATTGAAATATTCATTTCTTGGATCCAATGATACCCTTCCAGTGATCATTACGTCTGACCTAACCAACGATCAGGAAGATAAACTTGTCGGGGTACTCAAAAAGCATAAAGAGGCTATAGGGTGGTCAATTGCCGATTTGAAGGGTATAGATCCTTCTATTTGCATGCATCATATTCACTGTGAGGTTGAGGCAAAACCACATAGGGACATGCAACGAAGATTGAATCTGAATATGCGGGAAGTCATGAAAAAGAAAGTAGTGAAATGGCTAGATGCTAGAATTATCTACCCAATTTCAGATAGCCAGTGGGTTAGTCCAACCCAAGTAGTACCTAAGAAGTCAGGTATTACCATAATAGAGAATGATGAGGGTGAGTTAATTTCTACTCGTGCAACAACTGGTTGGCGAGTATGTGTGAACTACCGAAAGCTGAATGCCGTTACTAGGAAAGATCATTTTCCTTTGCCTTTTATTGACCAAATTTTAGAACGGCTAGCAAGATAAAGTTTCTTCTATTTTCTAGATGGATATTCAGGATATAACCAGATCCTGATATTTCATGCTGATCAAGAAAAGACTACCTTCACATGCCCTTAAGGAATATTTTCATTTAGACGTATGCCATTCGGTCTCTGCAATGCACCAGTCACTTTTCAACGGTGCATTTTGGCCATCTTTTCTGATATGGTCGATAAATTTTTAGAGGTCTTCATGGATGATTTTTCAATATTTGGCTCTACCTTTGATGATTGTCTTCAGAACCTAACCAAGATTCTTCAACGATGTATAGAGACAAATTTGGTTTTAAGTTGGGAGAAGAGCCATTTTATGGTTCGTGAAGGAATCGTGCTTGAACATATTGTATCCAAGCGGGAGATTGAAGTAGATAAAGCAAAGGTTGAAGTAATCTTGAAATTGCCTCCCCCAACCTCGGTTAAACAAGTGCGATCCTTCTTAGGCTACGCAGGTTTCTATAGGCGCTTCATTAAGGATTTCAGCAAGATCTCATGACCCTTGTGCAACTTACTTACTAAGAAAAATTTTTTTGATTTTAATGAAGATTGCCTAACCGCTTACAATAAACTCAGAACTGCCTTAACCATTGCACCAATCATAAAATCTCTGGATTGGACCCTACCATTTGAAATCATGTGTGATGCTTCTGATTATGCTGTAGGGGCAGTACTTGGACAAAGATTTAATCAAAAACTGCATGTAATTTATTATGCAAGTAAAACTCTTTCAGATGCTTAATTGAATTACACCACGACTGAAAAGGAGTTACTCACTATTGTGTTTACCCTAGATAAATTTAGATCATACCTTTTGGGCTCCAAGGTCCTAGTATACTCTGATCATGCAGCACTGAAACATCTGCTATCCAAAAAAGATACAAAACCTAGGCTGATTAGATGGATCTTTTTATTACAAGAATTTGATTTAGAAATTTTAGACAAAAAAGGCTCCGAAAATTTGGTAGCAGATCATATTTCTAGGATCCTGATAGAACACAATAAAAAAATGATTAGAGATAGGTTTCTGGATGAACAACTCTTTTCAATGTCTTCCATTGGTCTTCCCTTGTTCGCTCATATAGTCAATTACTTGGCAGTGGGACAAATACCATCATATTGGACCCAACAAGAGAAAAATAGATTTTTCTCCCAAGTAAAGTACTATTTCTGGGAAGAACCAGAGCTGTTCAAATATTATCCAGATCAAGTAATCCGACGTTGTGTCCCTAAGTGTGAAGTCCAAAGTATTCTTAACTTCTGCCACTCACTAGCATGTGGGGGACATTTTAGTGGAAGGAAAACTGCAGCAAAAGTGTTGCAGAGTGGATTTTATTGGCCGACACTATTCAAAGATGCATATGAATTCAGTCGTAATTGCCTACGATGCCAGCAAACAGAAAATATTTCAAAAAAAGATATGATGCCCCTATCCCCTATACTTGTAGTAAAAATTTTTGATGTTTGGAGAATTGATTTCGTGGGACCCTTTCCCTCCTCATTTGGATTCGAGTATATTTTGGTAGCAGTGTACTATGTATCAAAATGGGTAGAGGCTATGGCAACTCGAACCAATGATCACAAAATCATGATCAAGTTCATTCAACATAACATCTTTAGTCGATTTGGATGCCCAAGAGCCATAATTAGCGATGGCGGTACACACTTCATAAATAAGCACTTTGACATGCTAATGAAAATATACGGAATAACTCATAAAGTTGCCACACCTTATCACCCCCAGACAAGTGGCCAAGTTGAGGTCTCCAATAGGGAGATCAAGCATATTCTTGAAAAAATGGTAAGACCCGATAGAAAAGACTGGTCAACATGCTTAGATGATGCATTATGGGCTTACCGTACTGCTTTTAAAACACCCATAGGAATGTCTCCTTATCGACTTGTATTCGGAAAAGCTTATCATCTGCTGGTGGAATTGGAACATCGTGTATTTTGGGCCATACGGCAATTTAACTTTGATATGAAAAATATAGGTTCCAATAGGAGACTTCAATTAAATGAACTTGAAGAGCTACGCAATGAAGCGTATGAGAGTGCCAGAATTTATAATGCTCGAACTAAAGCATACCATGATAAATTTATTGCACAAAAAATATTCAAGCCCAATCAAAAAGTTTGGCTCTTCAATTCTAGGTTGCGTCTGTTTCCTGAAAAACTTCGCTCACGTTGGGACGGACCTTTCATTGTAACTCGGGTATTTCCTCATGGAGCTATAGAACTCAAAAATCCTAAACAGAGGAACGCCTTTAAAGTGAATGGTCAGCGATTGAAACCTTACATAGATAAAATTAGTGATGGAGAATTAATTGAATCTGTTGATTTAGTAAATCCAATATCACCATAATACTCAATTCAGTCTGGCTGAAGACGTAAAACTTAGCACTTATTAGGAGGCAACCTAACGATTTCATATTTTTTTACTTTACCACAGCTGCAGGAATTTAGAACAAGAGCCTATTAATCAATGAAGCTATCTTCAACTTCTGAAGCAAAATTATCCCAGGTGCACTCTCTCCTTTTATTTTATTTGCTTTTCTACTCCATTGAGGACAATGTAGATTAAGTTGGGAGGGAGAGAAAATTAATCAAATCCTCGAGTATGGTCAGAAATAATTAGTTTTGTGTATCCAAATTTTATTTTGATTAAGAGTCAATTAGGCATCCTAAACAATGAATGATTAACGGTCAAGATAATTTTAGAAATACTGAGGAATAAATTATTAAGAATACCCAATGAATGGTAGGGTTTAGACTAGACCAAATTTTAGGAGTGATTCTACAACCCTCTTCTTACTGATCTCAATAAAGAATCTACTTTATGAGAGATTGGATGGAAAGATCGAGGTATGCAAAAAATTCTCCTTAAAATTTATTTTAAAAAAAAAATATTAGTTTCCTACTGAGTAACCGGGTCCCTTCGCCTAAGTAAGTGTTGTGGTTCACATAAAAAGGTGGGCAATGTTAAAAAAAATAGTGGATAATAAGGGGACTAAATTGCAAGAAGATAATAAATCTCTCTCACATTAAGTTAGAGGATTTAAAGAGTAAAGTGGGGAGTTGGTGAAAGAAAAGCTCTTGAAATTTTTTTAGTTAATACTTAGTCACTAATTGGGTCAAATTGATAATCCAATGAAGTATTTCTTTAATGGTTTGACCAGGTATCATCTATCTTTTGGGATGCCTAACCTAACTTTTTATTCAAGATCGAGTTGATGCACAATGCTGATATATCTATTTTACTCGAGGACGAGCAAAATTCAAGTTGGAAGGTATGATAAACACTTAATTTAAGTCATTTAAAATAGAAAATTATATTTAATTTATTTTATTTATTAAAAATTTGATGCTTCTTTTTATATTTTACAGGAAAGATGATCGTCGATACAAAGAGTCCGATTCATAGATCAAAAAGACTCAAGTTTGAAGAAAATTAGACTTAAAATAAAATTTAAATAAAAGGAGGATGCATACGGTATTATAGAAAATGAAGATACTATGCAAGAAATCCAAAAAGGATATAGACGTCATTGTAAAGAAATAAAAGTTTTTTTTTGGAATAAAAAAGGAGCATTCACGCGGTAGGGGTTCACGCGGCAGCGTTCACGCGGCATGGACGTGTGGGCGGGCG
This sequence comes from Elaeis guineensis, assembly GCF_000442705.2. Classification (NCBI taxonomy): domain Eukaryota; kingdom Viridiplantae; phylum Streptophyta; class Magnoliopsida; order Arecales; family Arecaceae; genus Elaeis; species Elaeis guineensis. The sequence goes on along the minus strand of NC_026001.2, from coordinate 48,525,396 downwards.
TGCGATAATGGATGCGCGAGGCAGCGCAGGCGAGCGGGTTCGTGAGGCAGTGCGAGCATGAGGCACAGCTGGTTCGTGGGGGACAGACGGATGCTCGTGGATCTAAAAATTAAAGAAAAAAAAGATAATATTTGGAAATACTTCAAGAGGAAGAATTTATATTTTCTTTATCTGCTTGTGATCTTTCCATCTCATCCATCCATCTTTTAGTATTTAATATTTTCTTTAGTCCCACATCGAAAAATCATGTAAAACTCCTCCCTCCTAACACCTATAAAAAGGCTTTTGTACTCCCATTGGAGGGGGAGCCCAAAAATTCTTCTAGAGCCTTGCATAGAGGAATAGAAAGGGACTAATCAAATGAGCAGCTAGGCTAGCAATCTCGAGAGTGGAGAAAAAATTTTGTAATGATATAGAGCGGGTTTATTATTCTAAACTTTTTTGTATTTCTTTATATGCAATAAAGATTATGCTTTTTATTTAAATCGTCATGAGTTCTTTATTTACTCTCTTTCATATGCTTTTATTTATGCTTTCCTGTTAGATTAATATTAGGAACAACTTTTACTTTTCGAAGATGCACTGTGACTACGGGTACGGGGCGTGTCGAGGAAAGAAGAGTTGTTTACCTAGTACTTTCTGGAGATGCACCGTGATCTACGGATACGGGGCATGCCGAGGAAAGATAGATATTTTTTCTAAGATTAATCATATTTATTTAATTAAAAAAAAGATACAACTCTACTCGTGCAAAATTAATTCAAAACTCTCGAGCTCTTTATTTTCTAATTACATCAATTTTAAGATAATTTATTTTCTAAATCAAAACAACACTTCTGTCTTTTAATCTCAACTTAGCCCAAGGTTCCTGAGGATACGATCTCGACTCATCCTACCTACGTAGTGAGTAGAGTTATTTTTGGTGCTATCAATGACTACGCATCAGTTTACCAAAATTGAACTTTGAAAAGGAAAGAATTTATGATGCATGCCAACTAGCTAAACGAACAAGAGTTTCATTCAAATCTAAAAATATTGTTTCAACTTCTAGGCCATTAGAACTATTGCACATGGATTTATTTGGACCTACTAGAACTACTAGTCTAGGAGGAAAATGATATGATTTTATAATTATTGATGATTTCTCTCATTTTACATGGGTTTTCTTTTTGGCACACAAGGATGAAACTTTTCAAGTTTTTTCTAAATTTTATCGAAAAGTCACAAATGAGAAAGATTTTTTAATTCAAAATATTCAAAGTGATCATGGAACTGAATTTGAAAATTAAGATTTTGAAAAGTTTTATGATGAAAAAAGAATAGGCCATAATTTTTCGGCACCTAGGATGCCCCAACAAAATGGGATAGTAGAAAGAAAAAATAGAACTCTTGAAGAAATAGCCCATACCATGCTATGTGAAAGCAACCTTTCAAGATACTTTTGGGCGAAAGCAATTAACACGGCATGTTACATATTAAATCATGCTTTAATTAGACAAATTTTAAAGAAAACTTCCTATGAGCTTTGGAAAGGAAGAAAACCAAACATTGCATATTTTCATATTTTTGGTTGCTGATGTTTTATGTTAAATAATGGTAAAGAAAGACTAGAAAATTTTGATGCAAAATTCGATGAAGTGATCTTTCTTTGTTACTTCTCTTCTAGTAAAGCCTTTAGAGTTTTCAACAAAAGAACCTTAGTAGTATAGGAGTTAATCATATTGTCTTTGATGAAACTAACGATCTTCCTTCAATAAAGAATGAAAGTTTTGATGATGCAGATCCTCTTATAGAAGGGATAAAGGAGATCACTCTAAAAGATTCAATAATTCAAGATGATGAAGAACATGAAGACAAACAGGATGAGGAAGGTGAAGAACAACAAGAACAACCTCAAGGTACAAATAATCTACCCAAAGAATGAAGGTATGATCACAATCATCCCAAGAAACAAATCATTGGTGATCCTACACATAGTATAAGAACTCGTTCTTCACTTAAAGATGTATTCAATCATTTTGCTTTTGTCTCTCATCTTGAACCTAAAACTATAGACGAAGCTGAAAAAGATTATAATTGGATTAATACAATGCAAGAAGAACTTAATCAATTTGAAAGAAATAATGTATGGACCTTAGTATCAAGACCTAAAAATTATTTAATAATTGGCACAAAATGAGTATATAGGAATAAATTGGATGAATATGGAAATGTAATAAGAAATAAAGCAAGATTGATTGCAAAAGGTTATAATCAAGAAGAAGGAATTGATTTTGATGAGATTTTTGCACTTGTTGCTAGATTAGAGGCAATTAGACTTCTACTTGTATATGCTTGCTTTATGAAATTTAAATTATTCCAAATAGATATCAAAAGTACCTTTTTAAATGGATATATTGCTAAAGAAGTTTATGTAAAATAACTCTCAGATTTTGAAAATCATGCTTTTTCTAATCATATTTTTAAATTAAATAAAGCTCTATATGGTTTGAAACAAGCACTCAGAGCTTGGTATGAAAGGCTAAGCAAATTTCTACTTAATAATGAATTTCTCCAAAATCCTTATCTTTCCACTAAAAACCCTTCATCTCTCCCTCACATTTGCTCTCCTAAGTTCCTTGCTAGTTCTGCTTATGCAAATGGCTCCCAAGATGAAGCTTCCACAGAGGAGGAAATCAGTTCGCGGGTTGGAAGAAAGTGTGCGCCGAAAGAGACCAGCAATCGAGACCACTTCTGCTTCAAATTCTGCTCCTGCTTCAACTCCAGCTACAACCCGATCACCAATCAGCCCTAGTAAGGTTCCCCTTTCTAATAGGAAGGTAGAGCCCGACAAAAATATTGATTTCAAATTTTTTGAGAAGGAAAGGTTCTCTATCGGATCAAAAATTAAGGACCAAGGTTGGGAATTCTACTTCTCCTTAAAAGAAAATACTTATGTGGATCTTGTTAGAGAATTTTATCTGAATTTGGGATACAGCAATGAAACAGTAAAATCCACAGTGAAGGGTGTAGACATTAACCTAGATCCTGTGCTTTTGGGAGAGATACTTCATTTACCTTATGAGGGGTACACAAACATGGAACTCTCAGTTAAAGAGGAAGGAATAAATGTTATCCTAGGGAGAACCTTCCCTGGAAGCCTGAACAAATTAGAGGTAAAGATTCTTTCCATTGAGATGAGACTGCTGCACCACATGGTAACTAAGTTATTTTTCCCTAGAAGTGGTAGATATGATCTTCTCTCTGGTCGGGACATCTGCATTATGTATCATGTAATTACTCAAACCCTCCTAAACCTCCCGGCATTAATGTTTGAGGCTATGAGAGAGACCTTGAATAGATCCAAGGCACACTTGCCTTTTGGTATGGCTCTCACTTTAGTATTTAGGAGGTTCAGAGTTAGCTTTAAGGGGGAGGCAGTAGCTAAGCTATCTCACTCCGACACTATCAACCGCCATACTTTGCACCGCATGGGATTTTTCAAAACTGATGGTGGTTGGTCAAAAGGTGTAGAAGAGAGAGCTGAGGACAGAGCAGAGGAGGAAGGACCATCCTCACCCCTCCATGATCACAGAGCAGCTTCACCAGATATTTAGTTTATTTCTGATCATGAGGCTGGCCCATCAGAGTCTGCGAGGAGGCATACTTCAGTTCAGTAGTCGGACAATAGAGCACATCCTTCAGAGATCAGATTGACTGATGATCAGATAGAGATGATATCTCAGCATGTAGCTTTCATACTATCTCATCAGTTGGGTACTTCAGCTTTTGGACAGGGATCGACATCTCACGATGCATCTGATCAGACACTGATCCCTCACATCTCCACTATTTTTCAGATGATTGCTGATCAGTCAGTACGCATTGAGCAGCTTGAGGGTTGTATATTGAGATTGACTGGTAGAGTACTTGACTTGCAGGGGCAAGTGTTAGCTCTAGCCCATCCACAGCCGCATGAGGACATTACTGAGGTCTCAGACCTATCTGCGGAGGCGGCCAGACTGCGAGGAGTCTTAGAGAGTGGTTTTGACTTCCTGAGGAGAGAGATCAGGGGCTCTAGTGAACATGCTTCCACTCAGTTCAGTGCCCTAATACAATCTATTTTGAGAGCTCTGAACCTTCTGGACACCATCAGACTCTCACTTGTAGCTCAGTCCTTTGCTTCTCAGCCTTCAGTATCTTCTCACCCCTCCACTCGTGCTGGCACCTCTACCCGTGGCAGAGGCAGATGCGGTCAAGGTCGAGCTCGTGGACATGATCCTTCATCTCCTCACCCCATCTCTGATTCATCAGACTCCGATCCTTCCAGCCATGATATCTATTAGATCCAGTGTAGTCTGTCCTTTCTTTAGTTTTTGTCTAGGATCTATCTTGTGGGCCATATAATGTAATGTTGACTGATTGACTCTTAGATAGTTTCTATCCATATCTTTTGTACTCTAAGTTAATACTTATGTATTGAAACATCTATGTATTCAGTCACCTTTTGGATATATATATATATATATATATATATATATATATATATATATATATATATATATATATATATATATATATATATATATATACTTTAACTTTTAATGAATATCTCTGAATGTGATCAAATTGAATTACTTTTAAATTATGAAATACTTGAATAGCAATATCTTTTAAATGAGCAAATTGATATATCTTTTACGTTTGCTATATTGAGGGGGAGTAAAATAATAAGCAATAAAGAAACAAGCAATCAAAGAAAGAAGCTAAAGAAGTAAAATTGATCCCATCAAAAGGAAGGAATAGAGAAAATATATTCAAAAAAGGGAGAAAGTAGAGAATCTCAATTGATACTGTCAAACAGGGAGAGTAGAGAATCAAGATTGAGATTGAGCAATAAAAGCAATAAAGATTGAAATTAAGCAAAAATCCAAAAATCAAGATTGAGATTGAGCAATAAGAGCAATAAAGATTTAACAATAAGCAATAAATAAAGATTGAAAATAAGTAATAAAGAATGAGCAATAAATAAATTGTTAAGCAAATGGGCACATGTGTCATATGCCAAAGAATCAAAATCAGCTTTTTCTTTTCAGGCAAATACACTTATAAGCAAATTTTAAATTTATCTTTAAACTTCTTATGATGCATTTCATTTTAATACTTGGCTATAATATTTAAGTGATGCATCTTCATAAATTTGAAATTCATGCTCAATGCTTTATATATGCTTTTGTTCAAATATTTTGTCATCATCAAAAAGGGAGAGATTGTTGCTCCTTGAATTGATTTTGATGATTACAAAGCATTTGAGGGGATTACTAATGATTTTGGCTTGAAAAAATACTTATTGCATTTCAGAGGCAAAATCGTAATTTTATCAAGACCTGATTCAGAAGCCTCAAGAGCAAGAACAAAAGATGAGCAATCTATTGAAAGAAATTTCCATATTTTTAGAAGTATATTTTGTATGAAAATCAAGTTTCTATTTTTAAGTTGACCCCATGAGTTGACTCATGGCTAAAAGGGCTGAACGGCACGCAAAAATTTTGGCTGGCACACTCTGTGAGTCGACCCCATGGCATGAGTCAACCCTATGAGTTGACCTCTGCTGCTTTGCAGGCCAAAATTTTAGAATAGTCATTTTCTGCTCTTTTCCACAGAGGTCGACCCCATGAGTCGACCCATGAGCATGAGTCGACCCTATGAGTCGATCGCTGTGATGGAAAATTTTCACAACGGCTAGTTTTTAACCCATTTCAATTATATTTAATGCTCATTTAATGTGCTCTAACGGCTCTATTTCAGTCCAGATTACTCTCCACCATTATTTGAAGTTATATAAAGGGACTTAAAGGAGGGAATCAGATATAAGAGAAAGATTTTGGAAAGGTTCTTCAAGCATTCACTTCAACCCTAAGCAAGAGCCCTCTTGAAGTTAAAGAAGCTTTCATTTCAAGTTCACCAACCCCTCAAGAGCTCATTCAAGTCTCCAACCACCTTGAGAAAATCAGAAAGAGTTTCCTTCTAATTGTGTAAAGTGTATTTAAAGTATTATTTGCTCATTAAAGGAGCTATATCTGTACTTTTATGTGATTAACTCCTATACTCTATTTTTGAGTTGTTTATTTTATTTTGAAAGGAATCCAAAATGTGGAAAGGTTGATCCGAATCTTGAATCGGATTGTATTGGGTTGGCTTGTACCCGAAAAATAAGTGTTTTAGCTTGGGATAGCTAGAGTCAGAGGTTTCGACGTTGTATTCGAGTTGAATACAGTTTAGTGGATTTAAATTCCCAAGTAGAAGCTTGAGGAGTGGATGTAGGTGTAAGGTTGGCACCGAACCACTATAAATCTTCTTGTTTATGTTGTGCTTACTTGCTCTCCTTTTAAATTTCTTTATCCTCTTGCATTCTTGCATCCAACTTCTACATCTTGCATAAATTATACTCTCCATACTTATCTTGCTCATTGTTAAATAATCTTCATAGTTGTAAGTTAAGTTTAAATTTTTAAAAACCCAATTCACCCCCCCCCTCTTGGATTGCATAGCTGGGCAACATCAATTCTAGATAAGTCATCCATATTGTATTTTAATTTTTTTCAAATCCATCACATGGATTAACTGGGTCCAGATTTTGCTAAATTGAAATACACTGATGCATATCTCCTACTAATTCGAAGGGATCAATTCCATCTTGACTCACGCACCGACATGCCAAGTACTTGATTGTACCCAAAAATCTTTCGTCACTGAATTAGAAATTCAGTTAGTTTGACACTAAAGTATCGAGTTGCTTGTAAGCCATCATGGTGATCTCAGGTCGGAGAGACACTTATACCCATATCTTTCGTGAGCTATCCTTGACAGCAGAGTGCTCCATAGTTGGTCACATTCAGTAACAATGTACTCCTACATCTCATCTATATGCCATACTAGTATCTCTATACTATTTGGTTATGAGGACAACCAACGCATATAGCACACAACGACTTACACTTGACATCGCTATCATCCTAGTAATAGCGTATCGTTTGATTGCCAGCCAATTTAAGAACTATGCGATAAATCCTCTTTTATTGATCAAAGTAGTCCTAAGAACTTCATCACAATATAGGAGTTTATTAGAAAATATATCCTTGTGATGAAAAATATCAAATAACTTTTATTATTTATCAATTCATATACATTTATAATTAGCACAATCGTCAAATGATTGATTTTAGGACACAATTCTTAATATGAATGCAATGAAAGTAAATTAATTAAAATACTTTTAATTAAATATGTACCAGATCTAATCTAAAAACTATAGTTAGGATCTTGATACGAATAAGTGACCACGATCTGAAATCTAAAAAAAAAAAACAAATTGTTAGAAAAATCAAATGGAGATCTGATCTCCATACCTCGGATCCTGTGGATGTCTCGAGTTCTAATCGTAGCTGCACATGCACCCGACTTCTGCTAGTATCTACACGGAGATGCCTAATTGGAGCATCAAGATCATCGGTATTTTAGCACCTTACAGATCTCGCTCCTCATCTTTGGATCTAGATCTCTTCTTCTAGATCTTGAAGAAGAAGATCGTGGTGCGAACTCTTTTGCGCAGATCCATCGAGATCTGAATTAGATCACCATGAAGAAAAGAAAAACCCTTCTTTTTCTCTTCTTCTCTCTCTTTTCTCTTCTTAGATCTGATCACCATCAGATCTAGGCATTGGATGAAGGGGAGAAAATAAGAGGAGGTGTTGGGATGAAGATGTGATGTAAGAAAGAAGACCCTCTCCTTCTTAGCGCATGCCTCCCATCCTTTTCTCAAAAGTTTGTTGCACCATCCCTTATCCCTCATGCCCCCTTAGAGATAAAGATCAGATCTTATCAAATAGAAAAAGTATGGCATGAAAGAAAGGAATGAAATAAGTGGTGCGCCAAAAGAAATTGTGAGATCTCTCACGCAAACAATTTTAGCGCACGCCCATTTCTTTCAAAGGTTTTTTGTCATACAAAATAATATTCCACACCCAACAAAATTAGATCAGGTAGTTCTCTTGATAAGGCATCTGTTCAAATCAAATTTGGATAGATGTACTAAAGAGAGAGAGTCCTAGAAGGATAGTTGGTGCCCCTCCTCTCTTCACATGTGCAAAGAAAAAAGAGGCAAGAAAACCATCTCTCCTCTCCCCTCTTGGCATGATATCTAGATAGAGAGTTCTAGGGGACCAAGACACTCTGAATCAAAGTTATTTTGGTTCAAGTTGGGCCTTAATCGGATTCAAATCAAGTTCGAAATGAGCCAAATTCGAAAAGACTGTCAAGCCTGATCCAATTAGGCTTAAAATCCAAATCTGATTTGGATAATTGATCCCAATTAATATTAAATTAAATTAAATTAAATTAAATTTGATTTAAATTAATTAAAACTTAATTCATAATTTAATTAGTTCAAAAAAAATTATAATAATTATAATTAAGTCCATGTGCTAATAATTAGCAATTGCCAAAAATAAAATGATTATAAATTAGCAGTTTTTAAAATTCAAACTATCAATCTGATTGATAGTTCGAATATGATTCAAGTCATTGATCAGGTCATGCTCTTTTTGTGTATAACCCTCAGGTTCTATTCTGTCTGATAGTGAGACATACCGTGATCTCTATTACAGTATTATCAAAACTCTTTTCGATGGGCTGAAACGATTCCAACTCATCTCAATAAAGATTGTTGATCCGAAAATGTTCTTAGTGAGTTGTCATGATCTATTAGTGACATCTAGCAACATATAGTAGCAACCCAATAGAACAAAAAAATAAATCCTTAGGTACAGTTATTGTGTGATACAATCTCTCTATCGTGAGTCCCGACTTGACGGAGGTCATAGAGAACTCGTCAAACTCCATCGTCAGTCATATGCTAGATTGGCTCGATTCATGTTTATTTATGAATCCCGTGGAAACTCTTTTTCAGTATTCACACTTACTCTGGTCAGAGATTTTTTGAACTCAATCTTATGAATCATATAGGACTTCTCCTTTTCTACCAAGGTCGATAGATTTCATCTACGTGCATCCTACTCCAAACAGCGAATCTGAACCTACAATAGCCAACATACACAGCAAGGACCTAAATGGCTAGGGACTAAGAGAATGTACAGTCAAACTAAGTAGTCTCACTGCGAATAGCCAACACACTGGTCAAAAGATCAGTCACACTACTGCAGCATCGAGAAAGACCACTGATGAGTGAGTAGACATCCAAATAATTTTTCGTGTTGGTCATGATGAGTGCAAGTTATTCTCTAACAACTACTCGCACTCTTATCCCAGTATCTCTACACCATAGATTCGAGACTCATCTACCCAAAAGGGAGGTGATCTGTGCATCGATCTTGAATAGATTGATCACTGTCCTTCATGACGATCCTTCGATTGGAAGCTTTTAAAAATTAACCATTAATGATGTATGTCTCAAATTCTCAATACCTTGAGAATATACAAAATCATCTGTATTAATTTTTAAGATAAATCATAGACATAAATGACATGATTGATTATAAAGACTGCCCATCAAGTACAAAATATGCTCTAGAGAAAAGTATATGTCAGCCAAAATTAGCTTCTAAGGCACACATCTAATATTATGAAGTCTGTGTATGGATCAAGATGGGATTGACCCCTCTAGATTATTGAAGTTGATGTATCATTGTATTTTAATTTAATAAAATTTTGATTAGGATAATCCATGAGATGAATTTGAAAGGTTGAAATACAATGTGGATGAAGCAATCTCGGTTGACTGTTAACTTGAAACCATCTTAGAGCATTCAGGATCAAAAGGATGAATTATGCGGTAATCATGTGCATGGGTTTTGAAATATTTTTTTTTGATAATTCAATCTATTTGGACATCGAAAACCATTACTAGATGGTATCTCGATTAGTACAGGAATTGGTTCTTGTGCTACTGGCTTAGTGTTTGAACCTGTGGAGTCACTACATAAGTCAAACATCGTAGAAAAGTACTGTCCTATGTTTATGTATCCAATTTGAAAGTACTTGACTTAATTGAATATATAAACTAACTTAATTAAGAATTAAGTTATAGGTCAAATGGGATTGAAGAGTTGACTATGTCTAGCTAGCACTACATATGAGGTTCAGGTTCGATCCCAAGGATGAACAGTTTCTGATCTATGATCTATGGAGCATATAAAAGATTAAATTTAAGTATTAATTAATTTTAAATTAGATATGAATTAATTAAACTTAATTGGATCTAAAATTTAAGTTAGACTTAGTACAAAATTTCTAAAGAATTTGAGATTGACAGCTTTTCGAAATTATTTTGAACCAGCTTCGAATTTGATTCGAATCGGATCTATTTTGGATGAAATATGAAAAATCTTACTTACACTAGGATTCCCCTCTCTTATGGGCCAACCAGCACCTGGAATCATGCTAGTTGTGGGCATCCCATGTGGGTGTGGGAATGGATGCAATATGATTGTCATATGTGATGGCAATTCTATCTCATGTAGGAGTTCTTTGTTCATGGGTATTGGATCGATTCAAAGCATGTTTGAGTTAGGAGTCCTATACTTATTGAGTCATGAGATTCATCTATAAATAGAAAGAGTCTCTACTTATGGATGCATAGCAAACAAATCATATTGAGAAAAGAGAGAAAGAGAGAGAGAGAGGCATGAGAAGAGCAAGCTCCTTCCCTCCTTCCTTCCTTGGCTTCTTCCTATCCTTGTCGCCCCTCCTCCCTTGGCATGGGATCCATCTCGGGCATCCCCCTTGCTGGTGTGAGGCATCACACCACCACCTTTCCTCTCTCGTTTGATTGAGTTGCGAAGGTGATTCGATCAGAGTTCATCCCACTTTCTTGCATTGTCTGGTGTGTATGCAAATTAGAGGATCTATACTTTCAGACCTCCACAAAGGTTTGTTTCTGATTTTTGAAGATTTGATCTCTGGTTTTGCTGCTAATCAGGTAAAAATTTGATCCTTATTCATGTAGATTAATAAAAAAATTTTAGATGTAATCTGGGCTATCTGAAGAGAGACAGTTTTTTTTTCCTTCACCACCACCTTGTATATCTAGTAAAGATCTCCTATCCTCATGAAGAGTTCTTGGATATGCTTTCAAAAGATGTAAAGGAAGTATTCCTTGTGGGAGATAGGGATCAAGTAGTTGATCCTAAGACCTATGGTAAGGCATTGTATGACATCGATTCTGAGAAATGGATGGAAATAATAAAGTCAAAGGTTGACTTGATGGATATCTATATGGATATTTTTTTAATGGATATTTTAGAAAGATATCTATATGGAGCAGCCTGATGGGTTTCACTTCTGATGATAGAGATCATAAGATTTGCAACCTACATGGATCCATTTTGGATTAATGCAAGCATCTCGGAGTTGGATTGATGTAATCAAATAGTTTGATTTTATTAGAAATGGGAAGAAACCTTGAGTTTTCAAAAGGATCAGTGGAAGAATGAGATTCTCTTGATTGGGAAAGTTATTCCCATGCTGACTTCGGTTAAGAGTTGGTTGTCAAAAAGGTCCTCTAGAAAGACCAAGGAAAAGCATCTAGGAATGAAGGTCTATCGAGACAGATCTGATATGATGCTAGGCCTTTACAAAAAAAGTATATAAAAGAGGTGCTGAAGAGATTTAGCATAGATACTCTAAGTAGGGACTTCTACCCCTTAGGCAAGGCATATATCTCTTCAAGAAGATGTGTCTAAATACATCTAAGAAGATTTAGCTCATGAGCTAGATCCCTTATACTTCGACTATAGGAAGCCTCATAAATGCCATGTAATGTACTTGATTTGATCTTGCTGTGAGTGTCACAAGAAGAAATCAGTCGAATCTAGGTGTATGACATTGGATAGCTATAAAGAACATCCTTAAGTACTTGAGAAGCACTAAAGATTTGTTCTTGATTTTTGGAGGAGAATTTTGAATTGTGCGGTTTATGGATATACATGTTCAGATTCTGTGTCTGACATTGATAGTAGAAAGTCTACATCAAGATGTGTGCAATGTGGGATTTTATAGATTGAAAGAGTTCTAAATAACCAATCATTGTAGGAAGCTGAGGTAGTCACCTGTTCCAAAATGTTAGGTAGCATCTTTTGGTCCAAGTATCTTTGTTGCAATTGATGTCATCATAGTGACAATATTGGCACCATACCCCTTTGATTGCTATCGTAGGTGGTCAAAATAAAATCTAATTCACTACTATGTAGTTAGGATGAATCAGGATCGAATCCACAGGGACCATGTTAATTGTGGTTGAGTCATTTTAATCTTAAATTAAAGAAGAGTAAAAGTTGATTAATTAAAGGACTATTAAAAAGGCAAGCAAGAAAATAAACAACTTAATTAAAGATTAACTTCAAGTATGGAGAGGTTTCTCAGGATCTCAACTATTTTTTTGTTCGATAGTTGGTACCCTTCTTAATATACCTTTGCTTAGTATCTAATTAATTAAGATATAATCTATCTTAGAAAATATGGCCCATACCCTTAGATCGCGGCCCATCTTTTAAAGGTATAGGCTAGTTAAAATTGCTTAGATGCAAAATAAAAGAAATCTTATCTAAAGATAATCTATCCCAAGAGTACGAACCGTATCCATAGATCATGGCTCATCCCAAGGGTCATAAACTATTCTAGATTAAAATCTTATGCAAAGTAAAATAAAGATATAAAGAGATGAAACAAGAAAAGCCAAGTCTTTATTACATGAAAAAATGAAAGTACAAAGAATTTAAAATAAAAAATACTATCTTTACAAGTAGTTCAGTGATTTTCTTAAAAGATGGAGAACTAGCCATGCATGGATCTTCTTCTCACTGAAGCCTTCATCCTTGAACTCTGTAGATGTCCTTCCCATAGCTTGGAAAAGGGATCAGAAGTAGGAATAAAGGTTGCTAGAGAAGAGGGCTTAGAGTTTTAGTTGTTTAGAGGATGGAAGAAGGAAGGAGGAGGCTCGGGTTTTGATGGAGGAGAGAAAGAGGATGAGAGAGAGAGGAGGCTTGGAGAGAGATGATCCCCACAAGGGGAGTATGAGGCTATAAGGGCTTTAGATCATTATTTATAGAGTGGGGAGAGCATGAGGGAGGGTCTATGTGAGAGAGGAAGTCTTGGAGCGGTGCTAGGTCTTTGGGATGTGAACGTAAAAAGTTAAGAGAGAAAGGAGAGCACATGCATGGGATTGTGAGACTTGGGGCCATTTGAAGATGTAATGGAGAGGAGAGTTAATCATGGAAAGAGAATAGGGGACTCATGTAAGGTGTGAGAAAGAGGAGTTTTGGAGATGGAAGGACTTATGAAGAGGCATGCGTACTCTTCTTTTATTTCCATGCTCTTCTTTTCTCCCTTCATGCTAATAAACCATGGAAGTGCCACACCCCTTTCTTCTTATTTCTTCATGTGAGATAATGGTTTGGGCGGCACATTATGTGGCTTGGATGAGGTGCCTCCTCTTAGGGTTTCTTTGGATGTGGCTCCTTAAATCTTGACCCTTGAATCTTTGGAGATTGCTTCTTAGCCTTTGATTTTTAAGTTGTGTTCACACTTAGTTCCATGTGAAAGATTATCTTCTAATCTAGATCCTTGATCTTTAGAGCTTGCATCTGATCCTTTTATGAATAAGTCGCTTTCACACTTGAATAGGTGCTAGTTGCCTGGTTCACACGAATTTGATCCGATTTAAGTCCAATTTGAATCATATGAATCCAAACTCTCAATCACCTGCAAAATAGGCTAAAGAGCATCAATTAATAAATTGAGAGTAATTAAATAGAATTATGCGCCTCTAGTGACTTAATTCAAATGTTCATCATACCTCTCAACTTAGCTTTTGCTTGTTCTTGAGTAAAATAGATATATTAGCATTGTGCATCAAATTATCCTTGAATTGAAAGTTATCCTAAGAATTCCTAATGGTAGTAGATACTCGGTCAGACTATTAAAGAGATACTTTATTGGATTACTAATTTAACTCAGTTAGTGGTTGAGTGTTAGCTATAAAAATTATTGAAAATCTTCTTTCACCATCTCCCTACTCTACTCTTTAAGTCCTCCAACTTGATGTGAGAAGGGTTTATTGTCTTCTTACAATTTAATTTCTTTATTATTTATTATTTTTTTTTAAGAAGAGTCTAGTGCAATGTCTTAGCCTTTTGAGCCTTCTGACTGATCCTTGTAGCAAGCTTTCAGTCAATGACTCTCAAACTAGTTGGCTTTAGGGCATTAGGTGTAGAACACACCTAAAGTTTACTAGCTCAAGTCTAAGAAATGCTATGAGATGAGACTGACTCTATAACAAATCTTTTGGCATCCCCACCTTTTGATATGAACCACAATGCTTATTTTGACAAAAGGCCCAATTACTTAGTGAGAAATGCTAAACTTTTTTTTAATTTTTTTTGAAAAAATAAGGAAAACTTTTGCATATCTTGAACTTTCCACCAATACCCTCATGAAGTAGATTCTTCATTGAGATAGATAAGAAGATGATTCTAGAATCACTCCATAATTTGATCTGATCTAAACCCTACCATTCGTTGAGTTTTCTTAATAATTTGCCCTTTAGTGTCTCTAAAATTATTTAGACTGTTAATTATTCATTGATTAGGGTGCCTGATTAACTCCAAATCGAGATAAAATTTGGATATACTAAACTAATTATTTCTGACCATACTTAAGGACTCAACTAGTTATCTCCCCCCAACTTAAACGACATTGTACTCAATGGAGGAGAGAAATTAAGCGTGATACATAAAAAGGAGTTCACTTGGGCTTAATTTATTCTTGGCTCAGTCTAGGCCCTGAGGATGCAGATTTGGTTCTCCCCCAAACTTAGTTGATAGCCCTCACTAGAGTTGGGTTCTAAATAAACTGAAAAAAAAATGAAAGTAAAATGCAAGGATCTAGATTGCCTCTCAGGAGCGCTAAGTTTAAAATCTTCAGTCAGACTTTTATTAAGATTACTCCTAAGAAATTGAGTTGCCACCCAACAAGTGCTAAGTTTATAATATTTTCAGTCAGACGCTATGAGGGAGTCTCACCTATAACTAACTTGGGTATGCCCTTCAAGGATTCAAAAGATAAGGCCAATCGGGAGTTCTTGTCATCATGGCAGAAAAATATTTGTAAAGTATTCTACGATGAGTAGCCCGAACCAAAAGAGTGTTCTGGGCAAGCATGCAATACCAGAGACTAATAATTTCTCATTTTTTTGATGGTCAGGAAGTGATTGTGTTTGTTGAACTGAGATTAGGGGTGATAGTTTAAGAGTTTCTTCAATTATAATCTGATATACTCTAATCCCTATCTCAGGTATGACATATTTCAGTAAAATCTTTTCCCGATCTATAGCATGGCATCTTTTCTAAATTAACATTAAATCTGTCTCCATATATCACTTTAGCATTGTAGAAAGATTTTAGAGACAATCCTCAAAAGTACTACCAAATATAGAGAAATCAATCATAAAATTTTAAAATCATTATTCCTCATTTCAGAAATATCCCATCCGATAGCTTCTTTATGAGCTTTAGAACATCCACAAGTTGATCTTCCTAGTTAGGGCTCACTTGTGGGGTGTCAGTAGGTGCGTTAGGAAGTGGCTTCAATTCTAGAGTAGTTGGTGATTCTAGCAAGAGAGCTATTGGGGGGGTTAGATGATGGCTCATATTTTTTGATCCAAAATGGAGTGATTTTAGGGTAGGACATATCTACTAGGTCATTACTTCTATAATATACCCATCTACATCAAAATTGTCCACCCTAAATTGAGCCAAATAAGGATTTAACGAATCTTGAAAAAGAATTATGGGTGTAACTTTCTTTATTGTGTCATTCATTTGTGGTCCTTAGAAAGTCTCAATTAATTCCATCATTTCATCAATTGGTTCTCCCTTCCCATTAAAAGGAATGGATGATTCTAGGGCACTTGGGAATGGGACCATAGGTATGTAGGATGATAATGGAATTGGTTCATCCCACCATTTTGATTTCTCCTGATATATTTCTGCCTTAGTTGAATTATTTGTATCAATCTCGTTGGTTGTGTAAGATTGTTCTATGACCATTTTATTTTGAGAGTCATAATTGATTGTTCAAAAAAAGTTAGAGGATATTAAAATTTTTAGCCAAGTAGTGTCCCTTTGGATTACTCTCAGACTGACTAGACAACTCTTCTTCCTCATCCCTACTGATTGTGATTATTGATTGATCAATTTGAATTTCTAGTTCGATTAAGGATTGCATAGAGGAGTGAAGGATTTGATTGGTGCTTTCTATCCTATCTAATACTTGCAGAATCTTCTCTTCAAATGATGGGCTATAGGTAGTTGGAGAAGATTGATATTGTGAATAGGGCATGTCGTAATATGGTGCTTCTACAAATGTAGATCCTTATATTGCAGGGGTAACCACTGGGTGTGTATTTCATAAAAAATTTGGTTGAGCCCCCCAATTGAATTGTAGGCATTACAGTATGGATTATTTCTTGGTCTGTAGGCCATTAGGGTTTGATCTTGATGGTCTTGCTCGTACATAAACTCAAAAAATTAGTATATAGTTGGACATTCACTTGCAAAATTAGTGAGGCTCGAACATATTGTGCAAACTTGTTGTGCAGGAAGAAAATATGGAGAAGGATGGTGTCTGATAGCCAATATACGATCTAATTTATGGGACAGGTCATCCAATTTATTAGAGAGATCCATCTCGGATTGTTCAGATTATTCAAATATGCAATCAAGGGGTTTAGATCAGAGCAATCTCCTTCTAATTTTTTTTTTTTTTATCAAGAAAGAGGGAGAGAAGAAGAAGGAGAAGAAAAGAGGAAGAAGAAAGAAATTCTAAAGATGAGAACCTTAAGAGAGTTCTAGACCTAGAGATGATAGATGAGAGGGTTATTTTTAATTATTTTATTATTTTTCCAAACAAGTGATGCAATCTAATCAACTTTATCCTAGGGTTAGCCCAATTCTAGACAGCTCCTAACTACCAAGGTCACATTCAAGTACTCCAAGTAAAAGATCAGCTACTCAACTGGCCAGATAAATGTAAGGTTGGTGAGGGTCCCCGCGTTGCTTTTCTTAGACACCAATTAAAATTGACCAGATAAGTGAATGGAATCAATTAAATAACTACCTTAGGGATCTTATCCAATGAACTATTTTTCTAGACACCAGTCAAGATGACTAATCTTAATCTGATCCAACTCTTAGGGTTTCTTATCCTATTGAGCTCAAGAGTCCTTAAAGGTTAACATCTAATTGATTTTAATTAAAGGCTTAGGTTAATGCAACATGAAGGGTGGTTGTTTTTGGGCTAAGAAAAGGTGATCAAATCTCCACCTTATCTTATTTAATTAGGTTAAGTGTCCTTAAATCAATTATGTAATGATGCAATACAAACACACTAGATGTCCAATACAAGTAAGAAGCTTTTAAGATTAATTAGTTTCTATGTATTAATTAAGTATTATGAGGTGTAGGGTTTGTTTCTTTTTATGTTAGGTTATTTAAAGTAAAAAAAAATAATAGATAGATTTTAATTAAGTTAATTAGATTTAAGGAGATTTAAAGAATCGAACTAAATAGGAAGTAAATTAGACTAAGATTAAAAGGCAACTAGGTCTCCTACAAATAAAGCAAGCAATCAAATTTACTTTTAGGACAGTAAATTATTCTAAGTTATAAAAAATAATAAATCACTATATTATAAGAAGTAGAAATTTTTCTAAAGTACTCTTACACAAAAGTAGTAAATCTATCATGTATGAAAAGTAATATAAGGTAGAAATTTAAAGAGAGTAAAAATATACAATTAAAATACAATAGTAAATAAGAAATATTTTTTTTTGATTTTTTTTAAATTTTTTTGGACTCAAAGAACTGAAACACGATCCTCAACAATGGTGCCAAAATTTGATCACTGTCATAGATGGTCAAAAATAAACCTAATTCACTATTATGTAGTTAGGGTGAATCAGGATCGAATCCATAAGGATCGTGTTAATTATAGTTAAGTCATTTTAATTTTAAATTGAAGAAGAGTAAAAGTTGATTAATTAGAAGACTATTAAATAAGCAAGCAAGAAAATAAATAACTTAATTAAAAATTAACTTCAAGTATAAGAGATGTTTCTCAGGATCTCAACTATTTTCTTGTTTGACAGTTGGTATCCTTTTTAATATGCCTTTACTTAGTATCTAATCAATTAAGATATAACCTATCTTAGAGAGCATGACTCATATTCTTAGATTACGATCCATTTCTTAAAGGCATAGGCTAGTCAAAATTGCTTAGATGCAAAATAAAAAAAATCTTATTTAAAGATAATCTATCCCAAGAGCACGAGCCGTACCCATAGATCACCGCTCGTCCCAAAGATCATAAACTATTCTAGATTGAGATCTTATGCAAAGTAAAATAAAGACATAAAGATATGAAACAAGAAAAGCCAAGTCTTTATTACATAGAAAGGAGAAAGTACAAAGAATTTAAAATAAGAAATACTGTCTTTACAAGTAGTTCAGCAATTTTCTGAGAAGATGGAGAACTAGCTACACATGGATCTTCTTTTTGTTGAAGCCTTCATCCATGAACTCTATAGATATCCTACCCATGGCTTGGAAAAGGAATCAGAAGTAAAAATAAAGGTTTGGTAGAGAAGGGGGCTTAGAGTTTTGGTTGTTTAGAAGATGGAAGAAGGAAGGAGGGGGCTAGGGTTTTGATGGAGGAGAGAAAGAGGGAGAGAGAGAAAGAGAGGAAGCTTGGAGAGAGATGATCCCGACAAGGGGGAGTATGAGGCTATGAGGGCTTTAGGTCATTATTTATAGAATGGGGAGAGTTTATGGGAGAGCGAAAGTCTTAGAGCAATGCTAGGTTTTTGGGATGTGAACGTTAAAAGTTAAGAGAGAAAGGAGAGCACATGCGTGGGATTGTGAGACTTGGGACCACTTGAAGAGGTAGAGGATAGGAGAGTTAATCATGGAAAGGGAATAGGGGACCCATGTAAGGCATGAGAAAGAGAAGTTTTGGAGATGGGAGGACTTGTGAAGAGGTGTGCGCACTCTTCTTTTATTTCTACGGTCATCTTTTCTTCCTTCATGCTAATAACCCATGGAAGTGCCACACCCCTTTCTTCTTATTTCTTCACATGAGATAATGGTTTGGGTGGCACATTAGGTGGCTTGGATGAGATGCCTCCTCTTAGGGTTTCTTTAGATGTGGCTCTTTAAATCTTGGAGATTGCTTTCTTAGCTCTTGATTTTTAAGTCTTGCTCATACTTGGTTCTATGTAAAAGATTATCTTTTAATCTAGGCCCTTGATCTTTAGAGCTTGCATTTGATCGCTTCATAAATTAGTCATATTTATACTTGAATAGGAACTGGTTGCCTGGTTCACTCAAATTTGATCCGATTTGAGTCTAATTTGGATCGTATGAATCCAAACTCCTAATAACCTACAAAATAGACTAGAGAGCATCAAACTCTTAATAAATAAAGAGCAATTAAATAAAATTTTATGCCTCTAGTGACTTAATTCAAGTGTTCATCATCCTTAGCTAATGAAGCCTTGGTCTCACCAGAATACCCAGCACATGGAAAAGAGGATTTTTAATAATATGCATCTACCTCGACATGGAAGATGTCAAGGTGAAGAGAGTAGATCCCATAAAAATGTGTTGGATCCTTTGACTAAGCCATTTTGCTAGCTAAAGACTGAGGTCCATCTTGAGAAGATGGGACTTAAGTTTGCGGTATATTGGCTTTAGTCAAGTGGGAGATTGTTAGATGTATGACTTGAAAAGTCAATTGTTAGCTGATACATTATAATTTTTTAGGACATAAGTTTGTACTTGATTTATTCAAATTAAAAATTATGGATAATTATTTTCATTCTAGAGTAATGTGTCCTAAAATCATCTAAGGAGTTAATGGTTAATGACATATATTTTTAAGAGTTGAAAATTTAAGATATATGTCATTATAGATTAATTCTTAAAATACTCCTAATTGATGATCATCATGGGGACGGTGATGATTTGACTAGATTGATGTATGGATCACTTTTCTTTGGATAGACGGATCTTGAATCTACAGTATGGAGATACTGGAGTAAGAGTGTAGGTGGTTGTTAGAGAACAATGGTACTAAGCATAACCAAAAATGAGAAGTGACATAGATGCCTACTCACTCGTCAGTGACTTCTCGATGTTGTAGTTGTATGAGTAATTCTTTGACCCACAGTGTCTCGATTGCTCACAATAGGGTTGCTACAGTTTGACTATACATAAACATAGTCTCTAGCCATATGGATCCTTGTAGTGGATGTTGGTTGCAATAGGTTCGTTGTTGGAGTAGGAGTGCACTAATAAGGGATTTATTATCCTTAGTAGTTGAAGAGTAGTCTTATGCGACCTAAGAGGCTAAGTCTATAAATCTATGGCCACAGCAGTGTGATTATGGAAAAAAATTTTCATGATGGATGCTTAGGGTTTGAGGTTCCATGACCTGCATCTTGTCGGGACTCTTGATAGAAGAACTTGATCACACAATAACGACACCTAGGGATTCATCTTTCTATTCTACTAGGTTGTCACTACATGCTGCTTCACTGATGGATTGTGAGAACTTACTAGGATCATTTTTGGATCAACAATCTTTGTTAGGATGAGTTGAAATTGTTTCAGCCCATCGAAAGGAGTTTTGATAATACTGTGATGGAGATCATCGTATGTCTCACTATCAAATAGAATAGAACCTGAGAGGTTACACACAAAAAGAGCTCATCCTGATCAATAGCTTGAATCATGATCAAATTATCAATTGGATTGATGATTTGGATCAATTTATAAGAGTTACAAATTTGAAAACTGCTAATTGTTAGCATAAGAGACTTAATTGCAAGTGTTGTAATTTAATTGAATCTGATTAAACTATGGTTTAAGTCTTAATTAATTTAAATTAAATTTAATTTAATTAGACTTAACTTAATTTGAAGCTAATAAGATTTAATCATCCAAGTTAGACTAGGATTTCGATCCTAATTGGATCAAGTTTGATATTCTTTTTGAATTAGATTCGAATTGGATTCGAGTTGAACCCAAATTGAACGTAATTAAACTAGATGTCTTAGCCCACTTTTATCTGAGCTTCTCTCTCTTGTTTGATTGGTCAAAAGGGTGGGGGTGCAAGAGTTGCCGACCCCTATTTCTTTGGTGTGGACATGAAGAGAAGAGGAGGCGCTAGTTGGCACCTCCCCTTCTGCTTTGGGTTTCTTTCTTGATAAGGATCTCTTTCTTTTAATCTTGAATTTGATTATGAGTTTATCTTTACCAGGACAGGGCATGGGGTATCTTATTTTGTATGACAAAATAAAATGTGAAGGTGGGCACGCGGTATTAAAAGGAATGAGATTCCTTCTTGCCACAAGTTTTTCTTAGTGCCTTCCCTTTTGGCGTGGGTTTACCTTTTGGATAAAATTTGAATTCTAATTTTAATCAGCTTTATTTTTATCATTATGTGGCATGGGATGAGACCTGATTTTGTGCGATAAAATTAGGATAAAAGGGTGGGCATCTTATTGTGTCTAGCCTAAGAGTTTTTCTTCCATGTTGCACCACCTATCTTGTCACCCATGCCTTTTCTCCACATCTCCATGCCCTTCTCCCTCTAGATTAGATCTGAGAGAGAGAAATTAGAGAGAGAGAGAAAGAGAAGATAAAGATATTTTTATCTCATCTTGGTGATCTTGTTCAGATCCCTTCAGATCAATGTGAAGGATTTGCGTTGCAGGATTTCATTCTTCGAAATCTAAAAGAAAGAGATCTAAATCCATGCTAAGGAGCAAAGTCTGTAAGATGCTAGCACTTCAACAGTCTCGATGCTCCAATCAAGTCATCTCCATATGGATACCAGCAAAGGTTGGATGCAGGTTGGGAATTATGTCCTAAAGCCAATCATTTGATGATTGTGCTAATTATAAATATATATGAATTGATCATTAATAAAAGATTATTTGGCCTATTCATCACAAGATTATATTTTTTAATAAACTTCTATATTATGATGAAGTCTTTAGGACTACTTTAATCGATAAAAAAAGATTTATCACATAGTCCTTAAACTTATTCACAACCAAATGATACGTGACCAACTGCGGAGCATTCTGCTGTTAAGAGTAGCTCGCGAAGGGTATGGGTATAAGTGTCCCTCTGATCTGAGATCACCATGGTGATTTGCAAGTAATTCACTGTAATTTGGTATCGAACTACCTAAATTTATAATTTAGTGATAAAATTTTTTTTGATACAGTCATGTACTTGTCATAGTCGGTGTGTGAGTCAAGAAGAGATTGACCCCTTCGAATAAGTAGGAGTTAATGCATTAGTGTATTTTAATTTAGTAAAATCTGGATCTGGATAATTGATGTGATGGAGTGGATGACTATTCTAGGGTTGATAATTAAACCTAGGTCATTTTGAGCATTAGGGTCCAAGAGATGAATTCGGTAACCATACGCCAGTAGGTTCTTGAATGTTGCTTTGCAATCATTCGACATATCCAGATATCGGATCCCATTGTTAGATAGTTATATCGATTAATTTAAAAATTTATTCTTGTACTATCGGTTTAGGTTCGAACCTATGGGGACACAATCAAAAGAAATTTTTGACTGATCATGTGGCTGATCGACGATTAAGAATCATTTAAAGGATAATCATCAATTTGATTGATGGTTAATCTTATGCAAAAATTATAATGAATTTATTCACTAAGTGTTAGTAGATTAATAGGGGATTAATTAATAATTAAATTACTAATTAGATCATTTTGATTGAGTCAAGAGGATTGGTTCAAGTCTAATTGAATTGGATTCAATTAGGTTTGATCAGATTAGTTTATGAGATGATCTAATCATTAAGAAAAATTAGTTCCTGATTTGATCAAAAATTTGGTTCAATCAATTTCTAATTAGATTTTAGATTTGATTAAGAATTTATGAGCCTAATTGGGTTGGGTTTCATTTATCAATTGAGTCTAACCAAATTTGATTTGATTGAAGATCAAGTTGAACCAAAAACCTAGAGTCCAAACTTTGTTGGACTCTCTCTAGCGTTAACCCCATGATGATGCCAACTTTCCTCATGCTCAAAGAATTTTAGGATGAAGTTTTCTCATGCCAAAAGAGATTGTCGCCCTTCCTATCAGGCATCCAAAGATGGGATTAAATTTGGTGTATAAGGAATGTTCAATTTAGATTTGAATTTGATTTCTTATGTGGATGAGTTTTGACTTCATCCAAATACCTTGACGCCCACTATTGTTCCCTCTTATTTTGTGTGATAATATGAGAGACTTTTCATCATGGAAACATCTGATATTAGCATGGGTTTGGTGTGAGAAAATTGCCACATCCCATTGCTTTACGTCACCCCCTTCGTTTAAGGATTTTGTTGGAGTTTGAATTCAAATACGATTTGAATTCGAACTAAAATTGATTTCCTATTTTATCTTGGATGCCCAGCTATAAGAGACCTCTTTTGTGTGTGACAAAAGGAGGACTTTTACCATGAGAGACTTTTGAAGTTTCTTACACAATGAGTAGGGTTGGGATGTGATATCTTGGGTGTGAGAAATTTGAGAAGAGGGGTCTCTTCTTAGGGCTTGGGTTCTTCTTCTTCCTTAGGGTTTGACTCTAGGGTTTAGGGAAGAGAGAAAATAAAAGAAAGGGGTTTCTTGTGTTTCACTTCTACCGCATCCTTTTATTTCTCTGTTAGCATCCTTTCTGAACCTCTAGAAGTGTTCAAGAGATTTGAAGAAAGAATCCAGATCAGCCAACAAGGTGGTCTTCATGTGAGCTAGCACTCCCAAGGAGGCCGATCAGATCGGATCTTCAAGTGGACCATCCGTAGAAGCCGGACATTCTATGTGGCTATGAGCAACCCATGAAGATCTTCTTTACCACATTTATCAGCAGTGACAATCATCGACCTACGCTAAGGTATAGAGTTCTGAACTCGGATTGATGTAGATTTGATCTACTGCTTACATCCATACATGTAGATTTTATTTTTAGATTTTATATATGCCATATATCATGGTGTAGATCCTAGAGTAGGTTGATTTAATGATTTGATCATATGCATATTTGATTAATATGATTAATCTAGTTATTTTTTATTATATTTTATTTTAAAAAATTTTTAAAATACATGCATGAAATTGCTTACATTTTTCTTTAGTGGTATCAGAGCTAGGTTCGTTGTGACATGACATATGTGCATATTAGATCTAGAATTTATTTTATTTAGATTTGATATTAGATATCTTAGATCTAAATTAAATTATTGGTGGATCACACAAACTGCGATAAGATTGTCCTACTGTAGGGTTTACCCCTTACGATGAAAATATTATCCTAGTTTGTGCTAATCTTTGATAAAATCTGATTTTATATAATGCATGTGATATTTATGATTTGATATAGATATGATCTAATATTATGATTAGATCTGATATAATTCAGATTAGATCTAAATTTTTACATATATGATATGTGAGTAGATTAGATGATCTGATTAGCAAGTACTTAGATTGGATTGATCACCGAGCCATCCAATCATAGGAGTAAGTAAGATTTAAAGACCCTCTCTTCTCATTGGATGGGATGCTCTTATAGTATGTAAGGGTGCCATGTGATTAAACCCATGAAGAGAAATGCAAAAGAAAAAATTTATTTTTTTGCAAAATCTTAGATCCTAAAATCCTAGATTTGTTGTATGTGATACAAAATATAAGTTGTATGAAAAGTAAAATATCTAATCTATATGATTAAAATTATTTTAATTATAAAAAATAAAATTTAAAATCATAAAATATTTAGATATGATCTAAAAGTTTATTTATGATTGATTTTATTTCAATTTATGTGAGATTTTTTAAATCTAAAACTTTATGATACCTGTTGGCACGCTAACTGAGTTGACTCAATTTTGAACTGAGTTGATCCAGTCCCCTGGTATATTCGGCTCAGTATTGACTGAGTCGATCCAATTATTTCAGGTCGAATAATAATATTATCAGTGAGCTGATCAAGTATCAGATTTAGTTGACCCACTATAGTGAGATGGCTCAATCCAAAGGTGAGCTGATCTAATTTTTAGAATAAAAAATTTGCATAAAATTGATATAAAATTATTTTATTCAATTGAAATGATTTCAATTAATAACTTTAACCCATGTTAATGCTACATTTAATTGAGAATTAAGAAATATGTATTTAGATCTAGAATTATGATTAAAGATCTAATGATATTGCATAAAACATGGAGGTATGGGTTAGCTCAAATCAGGTCTTTTTAATTGGATTAGACCTAAGGTTAGAATCAAAGAATAAATGGATAAAAAGAGTAGTTGATCAAATCTAACTAAAAGTTGATTTAGATTAGGTCAAGGATACTCTAAATCAAATATAATAGTTGTAGTTGATCAAGTCCATGTCTTTGATTAGACAATATGGACCTTGATTGTGGCTCAGGGTTTGAGCCCGAGTCATTAGGCTGGTTAGATCGCTAAGTGATTCGAGTTGTCCTGTGTGATTTAGGTTAATCAGTATGATTGATTTAGATACCCTAAACTGGGATGTCTCTTGTCCTTCTCATGACTTGGTGAAGTCAGTGGGAGGATTTATAACTTGTTGGGTGGACCAACTAGTCTGTAGTCTTTTTATGACTTGGTGAAGTCAGTAGAAGGATTTATGACTTGTAGATCTATTTCTATCTTCTAAAATCTATTAATTAAATTTTTTAAATTATTAGATCCTTAAAATGATAATATTATAGAGATAACAAAGTCATAGCCTCCCATTAAGTTGGATGTTAATGGGTCCATTAGTTGGATAATCATTGGATGGCCCAAAGGTCTGGTGCTCATCTGCTATTGGAATTATCATTCATAAAATGATAACTCAGTCAAGTCTCTCTGACGGTGGTTAGGTTGGTCGGTCAAAGTTGGGCCTGATCATTTATTAGTTAGATTTCTGAGTATGATCATGTTAATGGTTGGACCTAACCAAATCTTTCAGTGGAGACCAAAGCCTTCTATTAAAAACTTGAGGTAAAATCAATTACTAAAAATTATTTGATGAAATAATTGGTTAAGAACCTAACCATAGATGCACATGGGTGAGCTAGCCAAAATTATTAGATGTATGTCCTAGAAGCCAATATGACTGACATATTGTAATAAATCTAGAACACTATTTTGTATTTAATACAATGATATGATCAATAAAAGGGTAAGTTTATTTTCTATTCAAGTGTAATGTGTCCTTGAATCGTCTATAAAATTAGCTTTTGATACATATTCTCAAGATGTTGAGAATTAGAGACATATATCTAATTCCTAAATACTCCCGATCATAGGATCATCATGAGGATGATGATCGATACGGATAGACTGATGCACAGATCATTTTCATCGAAATAGATGGGTATCTAGTCTACAGTGTAGAGACACTAGATGATGAGTGCGGATAGTTGTTAGAGAATAATTAGTACTAAACATGACCATACGAGAGATTATTTGAATTTCTACTCGATCGTTAGTGATCGTCTCGATGCTGTAGTTGTGTGACTGGTCCTTTGATCTGAGATGGCACTACTACTTGCAGTGAGGCTGCTGGAATTTGATTGACATATAAATATAGGTCTCAATGAGCCCTTGTAGTGGATATTAGCAATAGTTGGTCCACTGTAGGAGTAAGATGTGTATCAAAATAGGATCTATCGATCTTGATAGAAAGGAGTAGTCCTGTGAGATTTGAGAGATTAAGTCTGAGAATCTATGACCATAATAGTATGATTGATTGAAAGAAGTTTCTATAAGAATCATATTTGGACTTGAGCTAATCGAATCTGTCATATGACTGATATTGAGATTTGACTATTTATCCATGACTTGCCATCTAGTTGAGACTCATGATAGAGGAACTGAATTACATGTTAACTACACTTAGATGTTCATTACAGTTCTACTGGGTTGCCACTACATACTGCTAAGTGTCATTGGTGGATTGTGAGAGTTCATTAGAATTATTCTGGATCGACAATCCTTGATGAGTTAGAGTAGAATTATTCCGACCCATTGAAAAGAGTTTCAATGATACTTTGATAGAGATCATTGTATATCTCACTACCAGATAGAATTGAATCTATAGGGTCACACAACAAAGGGATTAGGTCTGAAATTAGCAATTGAGCTTATGTAGTGTCAATTGGGTTTCTCTAAACCCAATTGGATTCAAGATAACCATGCTAGCACATGGTTGGACCTAATTTTTTCTTTTCATTTGGATTTTTTATTTGATAAGATAATTTAAACTTAATTACTTGCTAATAATCTATATAAATTAGATTCATTAGACATCAATTGTTGGATGTCTAAGGTTCTGGATCAAATAAATTAAGGATGCAAGTCTCTAATTAATATTCCTTGACAGTTATTCTTGAGCACCACCTTGATTTGATCAAGTTGGGCGTGTCTCATGATTAGAGGGTGTGTGGACTCTTTTTGAGGCATCCCTTGGGTGCATTTTGGGGTGTATTTTTGTGAGTGCAAGGGCTCTAAGAGTTGGCACCTAAAAAGATTTCTTAAGGAAGTTGTATAACTTAAGTTATTAGAAAATCCAATGTAAGTAGGACTTGTATTATGTGATTGAATAGGATTTAATCCTTATGCCTATTTAAAAAGACCTCCCCTAAGGTCCCTAGTGCATCCAAACCAGCAAGTCTTATGCCCCTTTAGAAGCTCCCATGCCCTCTCTTCCTCTCTTCTCCCTTGGGCATCCCACACGCCCCTCCCTTGGGTGTCCCACCTCTTCATGCCCACAAGGGCCTTGGGCGTCTACCTCCTTTGCTGGTTTTCAATCTCTGGTAGCAGCATAAATCAAGAAAGAAAAAGCAAAAGAAGAAGAGAAGAAGAAGATCAAGAAAAGAGATCAAAGAGTTGATCGCGATCCAGGCTTCATTCAGATTCGCTGACTGAATATTCTTGGAGAAAAAAATTTAATCTTAAGAGGATTGTTCCAGACTGATCCTGAGTGAATACTCATAGAAGTCGGATACTTGTGAGGCTAAGAAAGAACTTTTTCTCTTTCAGATCTAGATTTGAAGAAAAAAATTGTGAAACATGTATGTGATTTGATCACAAGTTAAATTTCAGTATATATACAAATTCAGCATATTATGTAGATCTTTGTGGTTTATATTTTTATGCATGCATTATATAAATTAAAAGTGTTTAATTTCACTATTCTATTATGGTGTTTAGAAAATAAAATTTTGAAACACACATGCATGCCTCTATCTCAAATTTCAATAGTGGTATCAGAGCCATGAGTTTCATATGCATGAATTATCATATATATTTTGAAAGAAATTTTAAAATTTAATTTTTTCTTGATACATGAGATATATAGATAGATTTTTTGAATCTAAAATTTAATTTTAAATTTAATTTTAGAACATATAGTTGATATGTGAAAGCATACATAGATTAGAATTTTGATCTAGAACAGTTTCTAGTTTATATTCACATGATATATAGATGCATGCATAAATCTAAAATTTTATATGACCTAATTTATGATTCATGTATGAGGTATATGATTGCATATTTAGGTCATAAAATTACTTTCAATATGATGCATGATTAGTATATGAGATATATGATTCATATTATAGATCTGAATTTTACATACATATATGAGATATATGTTTGTATGTTAAATTCAAAAATTATTTTTATAATTTAAAATTTATTTTTATGCAAAGAATTTAGATCTAAAATTTAATTTTAGAATCTAAAATTTATATTTATGCATGAGGATTTTGGTTATGAAAAAAATAAAAATTAAGTCATGTAATAGGATTACATCTAGGATTTTTGATTTGAATTATATGGGTCTAATTTGATTAAATAATTAATCAAACTGAGTCAAGTGTTAATTAGGATTAAATTAATTAAGTTATATGATCATGCAATTGTTGTTGATCAATTGATTGAGTCCCATATGTAGAATCGATTAATCTAAGGACCTAATTTGGCTCGATAGTTTGAGCTCGATTCGCTTGAGTTAACCTATTTGGACTAATTGACCTATTGGTGTCTAAGACAAGTAATTGAGATATGATTATTTAATTAATTTTATTCATTTATCTGGCCAATTTATTAGTGTCTAAGGAATGCAATGGGGGGACCCCCACCGATCTCCACTTACCTGGTCAATTTGGAAGATTGGGTCTTGAATAAGGTTGCTCAGCGATTTGGTTTAGCCTATGCCAATTAGATCGGTCATATAATGACTGATTAGATGAGATTTAAATCTAATTTTTTTTCATAAATATTAAATCCATAGGTCTTCTACCATTATAAATATGTGGGGGTGCTACCAGTGTTGATTGTTCTCGACTGATCACAGTGGTTCAGTTGCATCAAAAATACGAACCACTCGTTAGCAAAAAGTTGCTCCAGGATAAAGATGGGGTTGGGCCCAAGAACTGTTAGGTAAGAAACTCAATGACGGCCTTGTACCTGCTTGTG
The DNA here is from genome assembly GCF_000442705.2 of Elaeis guineensis. Lineage (NCBI taxonomy): Eukaryota > Viridiplantae > Streptophyta > Magnoliopsida > Arecales > Arecaceae > Elaeis > Elaeis guineensis. Next base: position 48,495,762 of record NC_026001.2, on the reverse strand, counting down.
AATGGTGTGTCGGGCTTAACTAAGGAGTGTGGTCAATAACTGTTAGGTGAACCCACATGACTTAAAGATCAAGTCACAACAACGTGTTTAGAGAAGCATCTGGGCAAAGAGTTGCCTACGCATCGGTGTGCATGTTACCAATAACTATTAGGTGAGGTGTATGGCATCGGTGGGACCACAGCACCCACTAGAAATCTTTTATCGCGTTAAGGTTTTTATTTTCTTCTCAGAGAGTGGAGGGATCCAAAAAATTAGTGAAAGTCATTGTTTGCATCTTAAAGTCTTTAGAAACAAATATAACAATTAAGTATAAAAGTCTAACTTGAATCTCTACTCTCGCAGTTAAACAATGTCAGCCTAAAATCCTCTAACCTGCATCCTTGAAACCAATCATTTGGCTGGAATAAATTATAAAGATTGGCTCAGAAACCTCAGGATTGTCTTGACCTCAGAAAAACTAGGTCATATACTCGACCAGGAACCCATAGTGCTACCAAACCATCCTACTGTTGAGCAAAGGACTGCTTCTGAGAAGTTGATGGATGAAGATAGTCGGATCAAATATTATATACTGGCTTCTATGTCGAACGAGTTGTAAAGCCAGCATGAGTATTTGCCCACTGTTAGGGCTATGATCACTCACCTGCAAGAGTTGTATGGTGAGCAGAGCCGTACAACATGCTTCGAGGTGTCTAAAAAACTCTTCAATTTGAAGATGCACAAAGGGCAGTCTATCTATGAGCACTATATGATAGTGATCAAGGACATTGAGGAGCTTGAAAAGCTCGAGCTGAATATACAAAAGGAATTATCAATGGATCTGATCCTTCAATCTCTTACGAGTTCATATAGTCAATTTATTATAAATTTTCATATGAACAAACTCGATTTCATTATTCTCAAATTGGTCAATATGTTGGTCACTACGGAGAGAACCTTAAAGAGTTCAAGGGGCACTGTTCTCGCTGTGGAGTGAAATTCTTTCAAGAGAAAGTCTACTAAAAAGAAGAAGATAAAATTCACTAAGAAGTAGAAGAAAAAGAACAAGTCAAAGAAAGACGCTCCTAAGAAGGCCAAAGCAAAGGAAAAGTATTTTCACTGTGATGCTGAAGACCACTGGAGAAGGAACTGTCCACTCTACTTGGAGAGCCTAAAGATCAAAAAAGGTGATAAACCTTCGAAAGGTATGCTCGTAATTGAATCTAACCTTACGGTTTCTTCTACTTCTAGTTGGATATTAGACTCTGGCTCGAGTGCTCATATATGTATCTCAATGCAGGATCTAATAGAAGTAGGAGATTGAGAAAAAGTGATATGATCCTTCGGATCGATAATAGAGTAAAAGTTCCTGCAGAGGCCATTGATACTTATCCTCTTTGATTACCATCTAATTTTAGATTAGATTTGAAATACTGTTATTATGTTCCTATAGCTAGATGGAATTTGATTTTTGTGTGTATGCTAGCACAGAAAGATTTTAAAATTAATTTTAATAAAGACTTTTATTTCATTTATTTATGAAATAAATTGATTACACGAGGTCTTTTAATTGACAGTCTTTATCACTTGCATGTTAATGCAAATATAAACTTAAACAAGCAAATAGTGAGTACCATAGGTCAAAAGAGACCCAGAGATGAAATTAATCAGAAGTATTTGTGGCATTATAGACTAGGCCACATTGGAGAGAATAGGATAAACATACTGTAAAAGGATGGGATCCTTGGCTTTCTTAACCCAGAGTCATATTCAGCTTGTGAATCTTGCCTTCGTGGAGAAATGATCAAGTTATCTTTTATAGGATATAGAAAAAAGGCCACTGAGTTACTTGCCCTGGTACACATCGATGCGTGTGGGCCATTTGATATACAGGCCAGGGATGGTTATGCCTACTTCTTTACCTTTATCGATGATCTATTTAGGTATGGGTATGTGTATTTGATGAAACACAAGTCTGAAACCTTTGAAAAGTTTAAGAAATTCAGACATAAAGTAAAAAAGCAAATAGAAAAATCTATTAAGGTTCTTTGATCTGATCGAGGAGGTAAATATCTTAGTCGAAAATTTTTCAAATATCTTAAAGACAATAAAATAGTCTCTCAATGGACTCCTTCTGGAACATCTCAGCTTAACGGAGTATCCGAAAGGAGGAACAAGACTTTATTCAATATGGTCAAGTTCATGATGAGCTTTATTGATCTATCTTTATATCTTTGGGGACATACCTTATTAACCGCCATTCACCTATTGAATAGGATTCCATCAAAGTCCATTCCTACCACACCGTATGAGATATAGTTCGGTAAGAAGTCGAGTCTAGATTATCTTAAGACTTGGAGATGTCCAGCCTATGTCAAAAGACAGATGGCTGATAAACTAGAGGATAGATCTGTAATAGCTCATTTTCTAGGGTATCCTAAAGAATCCATGGGATACTATTTTTACTTTCACAAGACCACAATGTGATTGTGAGTCAGAAAGCCATATTCTTAGAAAAATAATTTATCCAAAATGGTGGCAGTGGAAGGTTAGTTGAGCTCGAAGAGAAGGTCTCTGAAGAGTAAAGAGCTATAGATCCTCATGAATCCATTATCCATGAGCTAGTAGTTGACATTCCTCCACCACCTCATAGACTAGTAGGATCTCCCGACCTCTTGAAAGGTACATGGGTATTTTTACAGAAGAAGTAAAAAAATATTCCTTATGAAAGATAAGGATAATGGTGATGATCCTAATACCTTTGATGAGGTGATATCTGACATTGATTTCAAGAAATAGTTAGATGCGATGAAGTCAGAAATTGACTCGATGCACTCGAACCAAGTATGGACCCTAGTGGATCCACCTGAGGGAATTATATCCATTGGGTGTAAATAGATCTACAAAAGAAAAATAGGTGCCGATGGTAAGGTAGAGACCTATAAAGCTAGACTTATGGCAAAAGATTATAGTTAGCACGAGAGCATTAACTATCAAAAAACTTTCTCGCTCGTAGCCATGCTAAAATCCGTCTGCATTCTGCTTGCTGTTGCAGCTTACTACGATTATGAAATGTGACAGATGGATGTAAAAATTGCTTTTCTAAATGGATATCTTGAGAAAGATATCTATATGGAGCAGTCTATAGATTTCACATCTGGTGATGGTGATCATAGAGTTTGCAAGCTACAAAGGTCCATATACGGATTAAAGTAAGCTTCTCAGAGTTGGAACATCATTTTAATGAAGCGATCAAATCATTTGATTTCATTAAAAATGAAAGGAATCATGTGTATACAAAAGGGTCAGTAAGAGCGCAATAATATTTTTTATATTATATGTGGATGATATTCTCTTCATTGAGAATGATATTCCCATGCTGACCATGGTCAAAAGATGGTTGTCCAAGGAATTCTCTATGAAAGACCTAGGGGAAGTATCTTATATTCTTAGAATAAAGGTCTATAAGGATAGACCCAAACGGATGCTAGGCTTGTCACAAAAATTGTACATAGAGAAGGTGCTAAAGAGGTTCAGCATGGAAAACTTCAAAAGAGGACTTTTACCTCTTAGGCATGGTATTAAATCTTTTCAAGATGATATGTCCGACTACATCTGAAGAAGTTCAGTGCATGAGTAGGATTTCTTATGCCTCAGTCATAGGGAGCCTCATGTATGCTATACTGTGTACTCAACCTGATATTGCCCTTGCTGTGAGTGTACAGCAGGTATCAATTGAATCCAGACGAGGAGCACTAGATTGCTATGAAGAACATTCTTAAGTACTTAAGAAGGACTAAGGATCTGTTCTTGACTTTGAGGAGATTTTGAGTTGCAAGTCAATGGCTATACTGACTCAGACTTTATATCTGATCCTGATGATAGAAAATCTACTTCAAGATATATGTTCGTTTGCAATGGTGGTGCAGTTAGCTGAAAGAGTTCCAAGCAACCTATCATAGCAGATTTGACTACAAAGGCTGAGTATGTCGCTACTTCGAATGCTACAAAGGAAGGCTTCTGGTTCAAAAAGTTTATCGCAGAACTTGAGGTTATGACATCAGATACTATATCACTTTATTGCGACAACAATAGAACCATAGCACTTACTAAGGAGCCGAGGTCTCATCAAAAATCAAAGCACATCGAGTGGCGGTATCATATCATATGCAACTACCTCGAAAAGAAACATGTTGAGGTGCGAAGAGTAGACTCCATAGATAATGTGGCAGACCCACTGACTAAGTAGTTGAGCCAACCAAAAATAGAAATCTACCTTGAGAAGATGGGACTTAGATTTGTGGCTAATTGACTTTAGTCCAAGTAGGAGATTGATAGATGTATGTCCTAGAAATTAATATGGCTGACACATTGTAATAAATTTAGGATATAATTTTATACTTAATATATTGATATGATCAATAAAAAGATAAGTTTATTTTTCATTCAAGTATGACGTGTCTTTGAATCATCCATGGAATTAGCTTTTGATGTATATTCTCAAAGTGTTGGGAATTAAAGACATATATTTAATTTCTAAATGCTCCCAGTCATAGGATCATCATGAGAATAATGATCGATTCGGATAGACTGACACACAGATTGCTTTCTTCGGGATAGATGGATCTCTAGTGTACAGTGTAGAGGTACTGGACGATGAGTGCGGGTAGTTATTAGAGAACAACTAGTACCGAGTGTGACCATACGAGAAATCATTTGGATTTTTACTCGATCATCAGTGATCGTCTCAATGTCGTAGTTGTGTGACTGGTCTTTTGATTTAAGATGGTACTGCTGCTCACAGTGAGGCTGCTGGAGTTTTATTGATATAGAAATATGAGCCTCAACGAGCCCTTGTAGTGGATATTGACAATAGTTGGTCCACTGTAGGAGTAGGATGTGCATCAAGATGGGATCTATCGATCTTGGTAAAAAGGAGTAGTCCTATGAGATTTGAGAGACTAAGTCTGAGAATATGTGGCCATAGTAGTGTAATTGATGAAAAAAATTTTATAAGAATTATATTTGGACTTGAGCTGATCGAATCTATCATATGACTGATGTTGAGATTTGACGATTAATCCATGACTTGCCATCTAGTCGGGACTCACAATAGAGAGACTGAATTATACGTTAACTACATCTAGAGATTCATTTTAGTTCTACTGAGTTGTCACTACATACTGCTATGTGTCATTGATGGATTGTGAGAGTTCACTAGGGTTGTTCTGGATCGAAAATTCTTGATGAGTTAAAATGGAATTGTTCCGACCCATTGAAAAGAGTTTCAATGATACTTATATAGAGATCATTGTATATCTCACTACCAGATAAAATTGAATCTATGGAGTCACACAACAAAGGGATTAGACCTGAAATTAGCAATTAAGCTTATGAAGTGTCAATTGGATTTAGAGAAATCTGTTGGGTTCAAGATAACCTTGCTAGCACATGGTTGGAATAAATTTTTTCTTTTTGTTTGGATTTCTTATTTGATAAGATAACTCAAACTTAATTAGCTACTAATAACCTACATGAATTAGATTCATTGGACTCTAATTGTTGGGTGTCTAAGGTTCTAGATCAAATGAATTAAAGGTGCAAGTCCCTAATTAATATTCCTTGATAGTTATTCTTGGGCGCCACCTTGATTTGCTCAAGTTGGGCATGCCCCATGACTAGAGGGTATGTGGACCCTTTATGAGGTGTTCCTTAGGTGCATTTTGGGGTGTGTTTATGTGAGTGCAAGGGCTCCAAGAGTTGGCGCCTAAAAGGATTCCTAAAGGAAGTTGTACAACTCAAGTTATTAAGAAACTCATTGTAAGTAGGACTTGTATTATGTTATTGAATAAGATTCAATCCTTATACCTATTTAAAGGGACCTCCTCTAAGGTCTCTACTGCATCCAAACCAGCAAGCCTGATGCCCCTTTAGAAGCTCCCATGCCCTCTCTTCCTCTCTCCCTCTCTTCTCCTTTGGGCATCCCACACGCCCCTCCCTTGGGCATCCCACCTCTTCACGCCCACAAGGGCATTGGGCGTCCACCTCTTTTGCTGGTTTCTAGTCTCTGATAGCAGCATAAATCAAGGAGAAAAAAGCAAGAGGAGAAGAAAAGAAGAAGATCAAGGAAAGAGATCAAAGAATTGATCATGATCCAGGCTTCATTTAGATTCACAGGTTGAATTTTCTTAGAGAAAAAAATTCAATCTTAAGAGGTCTATTTCAGGTTGATCCCGAGTGGATACTTGTAGAGGTCAGATAGTTGTAAGGCTAAGAGAGAACTTCTTCTCTTCTAGATCCAGATTTGAAGAAAAAAATTACGAAATAGGTATGTGATTTGATCGCAAGTTAAATTTCAGCATATGTATAATTTTAGTATATGAAGTAGATCCTTGTAGTTTATATTTTTATGAATGCATGATATAGATTAAAAGTATTTTAATCTACTATTCTATTACAGTGTTTAGAAAATAAAATTTTGAAACACATATGCATGCCTCTACATACGAATTCTAACAAAAGTCAGGCTCGTGTGTAGTCTATGTGGATTTTACTACCCACTAAGAAATTAGGGTAATTTCTTGAATTAGAGGTAGAGGCTACCAGTTCATATAAAATAATAGGAGAACTTTGAAATTAAAGTCTAAGTCTTTAGGCTTAATCAATTCATATACATAGAGGTCTTGAGTTTTCTTTTCAGTTATGGCTAGTAGTCTGCTGCTCCACTTACTGTTGGTCAGTGATAAACTTATAGAACCCAACTTTGACAATTGGTATTGAAAGTTACAAATAATTCTAAAGTATGAATGGATCCTGTATATGATTATGGATCCAATACCTGATGTTTTTGCACCCAACGCACGTGATGCAATCAGAGGCAATTATCAAAAGTGGCTAAATGATTGAATCATGGTGCGGTATATTATGTGGATAGTGATGAACGATAAATTTAGTTGTAAATTTGAAAATGCTCAGTCAAAATTTTTTTTCAAATATTAAAGGAGTTCTTTGGCATCTTTGAGGATGTGTCTTCAACAGGACATCAGTCCTTTGTGAAAGGAAAGAAAAAATAGGTGCATGTGAGTCATGCTTGGGCTGTAGAGCCCAAACTGACAAATAAGTCTTAGGTTAATCCAAATCTAATAGAGTGGTTCTTTTGGAAGAAGCAGGGTTATTGAAAGAGAAATTATCCTCTATATCTAGTTTTTCATGACCTAACAGGTTAAGAAAGAGAAATCAGCAAATGGTTGCTGGACATAGTGCTTATATGATAACACCTTATGATTTCTCTATCTATGATACTACTACCTGGGTAGTGGATACTAGAAGTCTGATTCAAATCTGTAATTTATTGCAAGGACTTCAGGATAGTAGAAAGTTTGAAAACAACAATAGATTTCTGAATGTTGGAGATGGAAGTTATATTTCAATCATAGATTTAAGAATTGTTAAGCAAGTTTGTAATTCTAATAATGTCATTTTAAGTGATTGTCACTATTATCTATCTTTTGATGAATAAAATTATCGTAGGTCTTTTGGCAAAGGATGGATTTACATTGTCAATATAGAATGATTTTTGTGATATCATTATGCATGGTGTCAAAATCGTGGTTGATAACTAAGAAATGGCATTTACACAGCCTATTAGTCACACACCAAACAAATGCCCTAGTGTAGATAATGTCATGGATGCCTACTTTTAGCATTTTTGGCTCGATCATATAAACAGGAATAGGATGAACAGGTTGAGTAAAGAGGGCATCCTCGAAGTCAATGATTGTGAATCATTGCTGAACTGTAAGTCCTGTCTCCTTGATAAGATGACCAAGTCACCTTTTACTGAAAAAAGTGAACAAGCTAGTGTTGCTCTGAGTCTAATACATGCTGATGTATAGGACCTATGAACATGAGTATCATAAATTTGAGTTGATTGAAATATCCAAACAATTCCATAATGAGGTAGAGAAACAAATTAGAAGAGTATTAAAACTCTTCGATTAGATTGAGGAGGAGAATACTTTTTTGATGAGTTTTTGACATATCTAAGAGAGAATGGGATTCTCTCATAGTGCAATCGAACCTTGTTAGACATGGTTCAGTCCATGATGGGTTTGTAACTCTGACAGTCTACTTTTGGGTTATGCTCTTAAGACTGCTTATTATGTTTTGAGCTGGGTTCCGAGCAAATCAGTTGTGTTGGTGCAGAATTCCATTGAAGTCGGAGTTGCTGGAGTCAAGATGACCGCGGCCGCCGTCGGGACCTGCAAGGAAAGTCTAAACCAGAGTTGGGGGTGCTCCGGCAAGACCCTCTGATGCTCAAGTCAGTACTCTGCTTCAACATAAACGGAGTGCTCGAGTGAAAATTTTAGTAGAGTTTTGAGATAGAGTTTTTGAGCTTAGAGAAGAACGTATCTGGGGGTCCCTTTTTATAGATGGAGTGCATAACTAATTGACAGCGACATTTGTAACTGCCTGGTAGTGGGCTATTCAGAGCCGTCCGGAGTTTGTTACGGAGAGTAGTGGTGTCAGGGGTCGTTCAGGGCCATGTGAAGTTTGCTACGGAGAGTAGAGTGGTGTCCGTTGTCGCGACTTGCCAGAGAGTAGTAGAGCCCAGAGAGTAGAGTGGTGTCCGTTGTCGCGACTTGCCAGAGAGTAGTGGAGCCACACAGAATCTACTGCAGAGAGTGGAGCATGGTAGTGGCCATTATCGTGACTTGCCAGAGAGTTTGGACCTATCGGCTGAAGCTCTGCTGGGACATCTGATGGAGTGGAATGGCTCTCTATCCTATCGATCTGGGAGAAGCTCGGATGTCTCCGAAGGTGCTGACGAGTCTACTGCTGTCGGATATCTTAGACGCTGATACTACAGGTGGGAGTCATCTACTGTAGAAGCTCGGATGGAGACTTTCCGTTGGTGAAGCCTGATAGGAGTCCGATTGCTAGAGAAGTCCGTCTGGGATTCACTTGATGTGGAAGCTCGTCTGAAGATGATCTGTCGGAGAAGTTTGATTTCATGAAGGATCTGGCGGAGGGTCGGCCGGCGATGGACTTCGGATGGCGCTGGGGAGGTTCGACAAACGTCGAAGGCAATCGATCGTTGTAAAAATCCAGCTGTCGAAGTCCATTCGTCATAGAAGCTTGTCCGATATCCATCCACTATGAAAGTTCGATCGAGGTTTGGTTCTTACAGAAGGCTGAAAGGAGATCGCTTATTGTAGAAGCTCGATCGAGGATCGGTTATCGTGGGAGCTCGGAGTAATGATCTGGCCGGTGGGTCCTATCCCGCTGTAGAAGCTCGTCTAGGATCCAGCTACGAAGAAGCTCGGCTGAAGTCTGTCTGTAATGGAAGTTCGGAAGAGACATGTTCACAGTAGGGGCTCGAATGAAATTTGCTTACAGTAAAGATCCCGAGTAGACCGCCCACTGTAGGAGTTCGAAGTAGACCGCTCGCTGTAGGAATTCGAAGTAGACCGCCCGCTGTAGGAGTTCGGAGTAGACCGCTCGTAGTAGAAGTTCAGAGTAGGCCGCTCGTAGTAGAAGTTCGGCTCTTACAGGAGCCCGGTTAGAATCTTGAAGGCGGTCGACCATCGTAGAAGCTCGAATGGAGTCTGATTTTTGTAGAAACCTCGTTGTCGAAGAAGCTTGGATATTGACGGAGTCCGGAAGGAGTTCGGAGAATAGTTGGTCACTATAGAAGGTCGGCTGATAGTGAGGCCTAGAGAGCCTTTGGAATGGCACAGTAGATGGATGGAGAAGCTCATTATCAGAGAAGTCTGGAAGCTCGAACGGTCGGAGGGGGTTTAGAGAGACGCCATACAAGGTCGGAAGCCGGAGAAGCCCTGGAAGAGTTGGTCTTTTACAAACTTCGACCGGAGGGTATTTTATACCCAACACCAGTCCCCCTACTTCTGAGTTTGGGTTCCGAATGAAGGAAGTACAGAGAAATTCTCACGACTGAAGTTGCCCCCCTCGATTGCCGCACTCGGAGGTTACCAGATATTTTGGCATTTGGCACACTGGTACTAGAGCCTTTTCAAAAAAGATTTCTTCTTTTTAGAATTCCCACTAGAGCGCTGCCCCAAGTATGGCACAATAATGGTTTTACTAATTATCGGCCACCTTCAGCCGCTTGCCACAGCGAGTGGGCCACACGGCAGTCATGGACTGGCCAGAGGAGTCCTACAGTCATTATTGCTCTGGACCCCGTCGCCTATTTAAACCCGTCTCCCCCCTTCAGGGATTTCACTTTGCATGGGAGTTTCTTCAGTCCTTCCCTCTTGGCTTTAGGCATCCTTTGAGTCGTCCTCATCTCTGCATCCCTGCATCCCTTATATCAGCCTAAGTTAGCCCCAGAACTTTCTTCGCTTCCACGGCCCCGTTCATAGACTGTGCCGATCATCCTTCATTGCAGATAGGGTGTGGATGCGGCTCGGATGTTAGCCCAGAATCTCAGAGCCCACGAGCGGGAAGGCGCTGCAACTTTCGGGTCGGCGAAGAAGGCGAGGGTAGAAGAGACAGATCCAGTCGTATTTTGCCCTGATCGTCCAGAGCCCGCGCTTAGGCACACCTTCGACCGCGAGTGCTTCCCGATGTGCGTCATTGTGTGGGGAAATCTGACCTCTGAAAGAAGATCATGCCCGCCGTTACTGTGAGGGGGAACCTGACCTCAGAAAGGTCATGCCCGTCGTCATCGTGAGGCAGCGGGACCCATGGCATGGAGATGGCATCTACATGTACTTTGAAGATAATGCTGGAGTAATTACCAAAAAGGGGGCTGGAAGAAGAAGTCAGGTACTTAAAGTAATCCTCGACGATGGCCGAAACCAAGAGTTCGAAGTCTGATGAAGCCGAGCTTCCTTAGAACTTTTCTCCTCTTTTTTTTTTATATTCTTTTTCTTCTCTGGTTGTTTCTCTTTTGTTTTTGGCCTTCAAGGCTATGTAATGTATACTTTAACAATGAAATGAAAATGAGATTGTCTATTACCTTGTCCATTCTGGTATTAAATGGTTATTTATCGAACTTCCTTCCACCTCATTTGGCGTCGGCGTAGTTTGTAATTCCTCGTCTGTTCTTGCTTCGAGTCATCATTTACCAAACTCCTTTTGTCTTCTATCTTGCTCGATGTCAGTGTTGTTTGAAGGTTCCCGATCGTCGCTGTGCTGATTCGCCCTTAAGGACTGGAGATTTTCAACAAGGGTTTTCTTCCTCGTTGAGACGAGGTCCCTTGAGTCTCGGCCTTCAAAGGCCTCGTAACGCATACTTTACTAATGAAATGAAAAGGAATCTTTCTCGTTACCTCATCCATTTTGGTATTGAGTTATCATTTACCGAACTTCTTTTATTTTTCATCCTGTTTGACATCGACGTTGTTTGAAGATTTCTGATCGTTGCTATGCTGATTCACTCTTAGGGACTGGAGATTTTCAACAAGGGTTTTCTTCCTCATTGAGACGAGGTCCCTTGTGCCTTTGATGTGGTTCGTTTTCACTTATCGCTGGCATAGTTCATCGCTTTCTCTTTTCATCTCTCCTTTTCTTCTGTGTTCGAGTGAGGGTCTTCCCTCTACTTTTGACGGGGTCGTGAGAGTGAAGAGGGCCCGTTGAGGAGGCTTTCTTCCTTGTCTGATCTTGATCAACCAAGCCTTTGTTTGTGTCAGGACGAGATTCTCCTCTTGTTCTTGACAGTCAGTTTCAGCTCATGTTAGGATGAGGTTCTCCTTCTGTTCCTAATATGGTTGTGGGGGCATGCAAGGGCCGCCGCCAGGGCCTCTCCCCCCATCCAATCTTTAAGTAACCGGACCTTCAACTTTGCTCATGTTAGGATGAGGTTCTCCTCCTATTCCTAACAAGGCTGTGGGGGCACACAAGGGCCGTTGCAAGGGCCTCTCCCCCCGTCCGGTCTTTAAGAGATCGAGCCTTCATCTTTGCTCATATTAGGATGAGGTTCTTCTCCTGTTCCTAATAAGGCTGTAAGGGCACACAAGGGCCGTTGCAAGGGCCTCTCCCCCAGTCCGATCTTTAAGAGACCGGGCCTTCGTCTTTGCTCATGTTAGGATAATGTTCTTCTCCTGTTCCTAACAAGGCTGTGGGGGCACATAAGGGCCGTTGCAAGGGTCTCTCCCCCCGTCCGGTCTTTAAGAGACCATGCCTTCGACTTTGCTCATGTTAGGACGAGGTTCTCCTCCTATTCCTAACAAGGCTGTGGGGGCACATAAGGGCCGTTGTAAGGGCCTCTCCCCCCATTCGGTCTTTAATAAATCGAGCCTTCGACTTTGCTCATGTTAGGATGAGGTTCTCCTCCTATTCCTAACAAGGCTGTGGGGACACATAAGGGCCATTGCAAGGGCCTCTCTCCCCATCCGGTCTTTAAGAAATTGGGCCTTCGTCTTTGCTCATGTTAGAACGAGATTCTCCTCCTGTTCCTAACAAGACTATGGGGGCACATAAGGGCCGTTGCAAGGGTCTCTCCCCCCATCCGGTCTTTAAGAAATCGGGCCTTCGTCTTTGCTCATGTTAGGATGAGGTTCTTCTCCTGTTCCTAACACGCTTAATTTCGTTTGTATGGGGGAGTTACTTCCTGTCGTTATAAGCTTATGCCAAAAGAAAAATATGCAAGTATGAAACTTTTATTTAAGGCAAAGCTATTGATAATACATCCACAGATTTTCTGAATTCCATGGTCACAGAAGCTCTGCTCCTCCGAGCTCTTTTAGATAGTATGTTCCGGGCCGGACCACCTCCTTAACTTCATATGGGCCTTCCCAGTTTGGGGCAAGTTTTCTTTGATTCTGAGGTTGTGAGACAGTGGCTCGTCGTAGTACCAGGTCCCCCACTTTGAAGACTTTGCTTTTGATTCGAGAATTATAGTAACGGGCTACTTTCTGCTTGTAGGCCGCCATCCGAACTTGAGCTGTTTCCCACTTTTTTTCTAACAAGTCGAGGTTGGCCTTGAGATCCTGCGGGTTGCACCACTCGTCGAATGCCACAACTCGCACCAACGGAAGCTTGAGTTCAATCAGGATCATGGCTTTTGTCCCGAAGGCTAGGGCGAAGGGGGTCTCTCCTGTGGACAATCTCTGAGTAGTTCGGTATGCCCATAACATATGATAAAGCTCGTCTGCCCAAGTTTTCTTTGCCTTTTCAAGTCTCGCCTTGATACCTTGCAGCAGAGTCCTGTTAGTCACTTCGGCCTCGCCGTTTGCCTGCGGATGGGCTATCGAAGTTAAGTTATGGTAGATATTCAGGTCCTCACAAAATTTGACAAACTATGCCCCAACAAATTGCTGCCCATTATCAGTAATGAGGGTTCTGGGTAAGCTGAACCTACAAACAATTGACTTTCGATGAAGTCTTGCACTTTAGCTTCTGTGATTTTTGCCAAAGGTTCAGCTTCGACCCACATGGTGAAATAGTCTATTGCCACCAGGAGGAACTTCCGCTGCCCGGATGCCATGGAAAAAGGTCCGAGAATATCCATCCCCCATTGCGCAAACGGCCATGGGGTACTCAATGGTGTCAGTTCGGAGGCAGGTTGCCTTTGTACACTTGCATATCTCTGACACTAATCACATCTTCTAATATATTCGACAGAGTCGTGGTACATGGTAGGCCAGTAATAGCCTTGACGGAGCAGCTTGTGGGATAAAGATCTGGCCCCAGGTGACTTCCACAGACTCCCTTATGTACCTTTCTCAAGGCGAAGTCATCTTCAGAAGGCTGGAGACATTTCAGGAGGGGCAAGGAGTATGACCTCTTGTATAGCTTGCCTTTGTAAAGGATATATCGGGAGGCCTGGTTCTTAAGCTTACGAGCTTCTTTTGCATTAGGAGGAAGGACCCTGTCCTTGAGGTATGCAACCAGTGGGTCGATCCAACTGGGTTCATGGCTGATCTCCATGACAAGCTATGATTCTTCCGTGCTTGGGCACCTCAAAATTTTGAAGAAGACTTCCTTAGGCTGTTCAGTCGGAGATAGTGTAGCCAGCTTGGAGAGAAGGTCAGTCCTAGTATTTTTTGCTCTTGGGATCTGCTTGATGTTGAAGCTGTCGAAGGTAGGGATGATCTCCTTTACCTTTTCGAGATACTTGGTCATACTGTCCTCTCGAGCTTCATAATTTTCGTTGACCTGTCCCACCACTAATTGAGAGTCAATGTAGGCTTGGAGCTGATCTACTTCCAATTCTTTGATGACCTTTAGTCCTGCAATCAGAGCTTCATATTCTGCTCCGTTATTTGTTGCAGGAAACTCGAAGTGGAGTGCATACTCCACGATAATTCCATCAGGATTGACCAAGATCAGGCCTGCACCCGTGCCTGACATGTTGGAGGAACCATCTACATAGAGGGTCCAAAAACCATTAGGGAGATCAGCTTTTTCTTCAGGAGAGTTCGGTCGGAGCCCCGGGTCATCGGCTCCATCTTCATCCAAGCTCGACCTCCTCTGAGAAAGTGCATTCCACCACAAAGTCTGCTAGTATCTGGGCTTTTATTGCCGGCCGAGGTCGATAGTTGATGTCGAACTTCATGAGCTCGACTGCCCACTTCGCTATCCTCCCAGAGGTATCCGCTCGATGCAAAACCACCTTGATCGGCTGGTCGATGAGCAGTATTATGGTGTGTCCCTGAAAGTAAGGTTGGAGCCTCCGAGCTGCAACCAACAAGGCGTAAGTTAGTTTCTCTAACTTAGTATACCTGGTTTTGGCATCTCTCAATACTCGGCTTATGTAATAGATCGGCCATTGAATTTTTGCTTCTTCCTTAATCAAAACTGCTGCAAGGGTCACAGGGGAGACTGCCAGGTACAGGAACAACTCCTCTCCAGGCTCGGGCTTTGCCAATAGTGGAGATGAGCCGAGGTAGTTCTTCAGCTCCTCGAATGCTTCTGACATCCAGGGGTCCAACAGAAGTTCTTTGGCTGCTTGAGAGTCTGAAAGAAAGGTAGGCACTGCTCGGTCAATCTTGAGATGAAGTGATTTAGGACCGCTACTCTCCCAGTAAGGCACTGAACTTCCTTTATTGACCTCGGTGCGGTCATTTCTTGGATGGCACGAATCTTTTCTAGATTTGCTTCGATCCTGTGCCCCGATACCATAAAGTCCAAAAATTTTTCTGAGGTTACTCCAAAAGCGTACTTGGTCGGGTTCAGCTTCATCTTGTATTTTTGGAGGGTGCTGAAGGTCTCCTTAAGGTTGGTGACGTGGTTCATCGAGGATTTGCTTTTTACGAGCATGTCGTCCACGTAGACCTCCATGTTGCGATCGATCTGCTCTTTGAAGATCTTGTTCACCAGTCGCTGATATGTCGCTCCTGCATTTTTGAGGCCAAAAGGCATGACCCTGTAACAATAAAGGCCATGGTTAGTAATGAAAGTAGTTTTTTCTTCATCCTCTGACGCCATCTGAATTTGATTGTAGCCAGAGAATGCATCCATGAAAGTGAGAAGCTCGTGGCCCAAGGTTGCATCCACCAATTGATCGATTTTGGACAGAGGGTAACTGTCCTTCGGACAGGCTTTATTCAGCTTTTTGATGTCTATGCACATCCTCCATTTACCGTTCGTCTTCTTAACCAGGACCACATTGAAAACCCAGCTCAGATAGTTGACCTCTTTGATGAACCTGGCTTTCAGGAGTTTATCAACTTCTTCGGCTATTGCCATCTGTCTTTTTGGTGCATGACTTCGAACTTTTTTCTTCATTGGCCGGTGTTTGGGATCAACAGCCAACGGTGTTCCATAACCTCGGCATCGATCCCTGGCATGTCTGCTGGAACCCAAGCAAAAACATCCGCATTCTTTTGTAGGAAATCAATAAGTTGTGTCCGCACCTCTTTCCCCAAGCTGGAGCCGATCTTCACCATGTGCTCTTCATTCCCATCATTCAAAGGAATTGAGACAAGATCTTCCATTGGCCCACCCCGTTCTTCAGTCAGGTCGTCACGGGTGTCCAATCCATCAACCGAATAGGGGTCGGGCTGACCACTTCTTTGTAGGGCTATATTATAGCAATGCCTTACTAGGGCTTGATCTCCTCTAACTTCTCCGACCCCCTAGCTAGTAGGAAATTTCAATTTCAGATGGTAGGTCGATACTACAGCTTGGAGGGCATTGAGGCCGGGTCGGTCGAGAATTGCATTGTAGGCAGACGACGCCCTCACCACCAGAAAATCCATCGGTGCTTTGGATTGTTTTGGATACTGACCTGCAACTACAGTCAAAGTTATTACTCCCTCCACTGGCACAGCATCACCAGTAAACCCTACCAACGGAGAGCTAATCGGCCCTAACCGACCATCAGGGATGGACATTTTTGAGAATACATCGTAAAACAAAATATCGATCGAGCTTTCACTATCAACAAGAATGCGGCATACATCATAATCAGCGATATTTAAAGAAACTACAACCATATCATTATAGGGGAACTGGATCCCCTGGGCGTCTTCTTCAGTAAAGGTTATAGATCCTTCAATTTTTTGCTGCTTGGGTGGCCCGACCGATCCACTAGCCGCCCCCCTCTAGGATCCTCCAGAGATGGTATTTACGATCCCAATTGGAGGCCAATCTCCAAGCTGTTCTTCCCTCCTTGGCGGCTCCCATTGTGGCAGAGCTCTCGACCAATCCTTTCTACCTTCAGGCCAGCATCGGACGAATCTATCAACCGCCATTACCGGAGGAGGAGGAGCCTGGGAAGCTGGAGATGAGGTCGGGTCTTATGGAGATCGCTGAGATCTGGCCGTGGAGGTCGTGGATCGCTTGGTGGATGCCATTTGGGGAGGCATCAGGTGGAGATTTAATAGGAGAAGGAGAGGAGAATGTTGGAGGAGATGACTGGAGGCAGTCCCATTGAGCACTCCTTCAAGAATAAGGGTACTGCGAAGACACAACCCCTTCCTCTAGCGCCAATTCTGTTGGTGCAGAATTCTGCTGAAGCCAGAGTTGCTGGAGTCGAGATGACTGTGGCCGCCGTCGGGACCTGCAAGGGAAGTCTAAATCAAAGTTGGGGGTGCTTCGGTAAGATCCTTCGATGCTCAAGTCAGTACTCTGCTTCAACAGAAATGGAGTGCTCGAGTGGAAATTTTAGCAGAGTTTTAGTTTTTAAGCTTAGAGAAAACTATATCTGGGGGTCTCTTTTTATAGATGGAGTGCATAACTAATTGACAGCGACGTCTGTAACCGTCTGGTAGTGGGCTATTCAGAGCCGTTCGGAGTTTATTATGGAGAGTAGTGGCGTCAGGGGTCGTTCAGGGCCACGTGGAGTTTGCTATAGAGAGTAGAGTGGTGTCCGTTGTCACGACTTGCCAGAGAGTAGTGGAGCCCGGAGAGTAGAGTGGTGTCCGTTGTCGCGACTTGCCAGAGAGTAGTGGAGCCACATGGAATCTGCTGTAGAGAGTGGAGCAGGGTAGTGGCCATTGTCGTGACTTGTCAGAGAGTTCGGACCTATCGGCTGAAGCTCGACTGGGACATTTGATGGAGCAGAATGGCTCTCTATCCCGTCGATCTGGGAGAAGCTCGAATGTCTCTGAAGCTACTGACGAGTCTACTGCTGTCAGATACCTTAGGCGCTGATACTACAGGTGGGAATCATCTGCTGTAGAAGCTCGGATGGAGACTTTCCGTTGGTGAAGCCCGGTAGGAGTTCGATTGTTAGAGAAGTTCGTTTGGGATTCGCCTGATGTGGAACCTCGTCTGAAGATGATCCATCGAAGAAGTTCAGTTTCATGAAGGATCTGACGGAGGGTCGGCCGACGATGGACTTCGGATGGTGCTGGGGAGGTTCGTTAGATGTCGGAGGCAATCGATCGTTGTAAGAATCCAGCTGTCGGAGTCCGTTCGTCGTAGAAGCTTGTCCGATATCCATCCGCTATGGAAGTTCGATCGAGGTCTGGTTCTTGCAGAAGGCTGAAAGGAGATCGCTTATTGTAGAAGCTCGATCGAGGATCGATTGTCATGGGAGCTCGGAGTAGTGATCTGGCTGGTGGGTCTTGTCCCGCTGTAGAAGCTCATCTGAGATCCGGCTATGAAGAAGCTCAGTTGAAGTCTACTTGTAATGGAAGTTCGGAAGAGACGTGTTCACAGTAGGGGCTCGAATGGAATTTGCTTACAGTAGAGATCCGGAGTAGACCGCCCGCTGTAGGAGTTTGGAGTAGACCGCCCGCTGTAGGAGTTCGGAGTAGACCGCTCGCTGTAGGAGTTTGGAGTAGGCCGCCCGCTGTAGGAGTTCGGAGTAGACCGCTCGTAGTAGAAGTTCGACTCTCACAGGAGCCCGATTAGAATCTTAAAGGCGGTCAACTGCCATAGAAGCTCGGATGGAGTCCGATTTCTGTAGAAATCTTGTTGTCGAAGAAGCTCGGATATTGACGGAGTTCGGAAGGAGTTCGGAGAATAGTTGGTCACTGTAGAAGGTCGGCTGACAGTGAGGCCTAGAGAGCCTTTGGAATGGCACGGTAGATGGATGGAGAAGCTCATTGTCGAAGAAGTCTAGAAGCTTGGTTGGTCGGGGGGGGTTCAGAGAGACGCCACACAAGATTGGAAGCCGGAGAAGCCCTAGAAGGGTCAGTCTTTTACAAACTTCGATCGGGGGGTATTTTATACCCAACAAGTTGTAAAGACACCATATGAGATATAGATTGTCATAGGTCGATACTCTCTTACCTTAGGGTCTGGTTGTGTCCGATTTATGCCAAACATTTGCAAATCGATAAACTTGAACCCTGGTCCGATAAGTGTGATTTTGTAGGCTACCCCAAAAAAACTAAGGAATATTACTTCTACTTTGCTAAAGAATAAATATTGTTTGGCATTCTTTTTAGAAAAGAAGTTTCTTGATGAAGGAACTAATTCCTCTAATATTGAACTTATGAAGTTTGACAGATAGATGAATAGATACAATCTAGTGAATTCATAAAATCAGATTTGACTACATCAAACCTGAAATCTATTGTGGAGGCACTATTAAGGAGATCTGGTAGAGTACCACATCAGCTGGACAGATATTATAGTTTCTAAGTCTGAAACATGATCCCGTTGAACTCAATGAAAACAATGAGGATTTGATCACCTATATAGATGCCGCACAGAGGTTCGACTTCGATTAGTGGCTTGGAGCTATAAAGTTGAAAACAGAGTCCTTGAAGATCAACGATATATGGACACTCATTGATCTATCTGAAGAGGTAAAACCTATAGGGTGTAAGTGGATCTTCAAAAGGATCAGAGGCACAGATGGAAAGGTGGAGACCTATAAGGCCCATCTGGTTACTATAAGGGTATCATCAACGTTATGGTATTGACTATGATAAGACATATTGTCCTGTGGCAATGCTTGGTATCTTAGAGTTGGAACATGCATTATATATGATCAGAACGTATGGCTTCATTGAGAATGAAAAGAATTCTGAATATACAAATGGGTTAATAGTTCTATGAGTATATTTCTTATTTTGTATGTGAATAAAATTTTCTTAATTGAGAATGACATTCCTTACATTACATGGAATAAGATTCACTGTCATGATTGTTCTCCATGAAGGATTTAGAAAAAAACATCCTACATCCTTAGAATATAGATCTCTAGAGATAGATCTTAGAGGCTGCTTCGGTTATCTTAGTCTACATACATTGATACCATACTGAAGTAATTCAGTATGGAGAATTTTAAAAAAAGCTATCTTCTAATAGGCCATGGGATTTCTCTCTCGAAGAGGATTTGTTTGACAACTCCTCAAGAGAGAGTGTGTATAGTAGAATTTATTCTATTATGTATGCCATGACATGTATGAGATTGGATGTGTACTCACTAGGGGTAGTGAGTAGATACCAGTTTGATCCGGATGAAAACCACTAGAAGGTTATTCTTAAGTATTTAATAAATACTAAGAACCAGTGGCTCATTAATGAAGAATCTGACTTAAAACTTATTGGATTTAAAGACACCAATTTTAATTGGGTCATGATGATAGCAAGAGCATGTCAGAATACAATTTTACCCTACATATGGAGCAATCTACTAGAAAAGTTTTGAGCAAAATACTATTGCCAATTCCTTTTGTGAGGCAAAATGCAATGCAGTGTCTGATGCTGCCAAAGAAGCTATGTGGTTGTGGAGATTCATTGGTGAGTAATGGAGTGGCACCCTCCATTAATGGTCCTACTATATTGTAGAGCAATGGAGCCATAGCTCAAGTCAAGGAACCAAAGTCCTATCAGCTTACTGAGTACCTTCTGCATTGCTCTCATCTTATTCGAGAGATCATGGATTGAAATGACGTCGACCTTTAGAAGTCGATGAAAAGAAGAATCTGACCAACCCATTTACTAAAGCCTCGATATCAAGGAGTTCGATGATTATAAATCGAAGATGAGTATGAGATACTATACTGATTGGCTTTAGTCTAAGTGGGAGTTATTGAGAATTATGTCCTAAAGTCAATCATTTGATGATTGTGCTAATTATAAATATATATAAATTGATCATTAATAAAAGATTATTTAGCCTATTCATCATAAGGTTACATCTTCTAATAAACTCTTGTGTTGTGATGAAGTCCTTAGGACTACTTTGATTGATAAAGAAAGATTTATCGTGTAGTCTCTTATTCGTGACCAAATGATACACTATTTTTAGGATGATAGCGATTATTAAGTGTAGGTCGTTGTGTGCCATATGCATTGGTTGTCCTTATAACCAAGTGGTGTGGAGATACTGGTATGGCATGCAAGTGAGATGTAGGAGTACATCTCATTGAACGTGACCAACTATGGGGTACTCTGTTGTCAAGAGTAGCTCATGAAGGGTATGGGTATAAGTGTTCTTTCGTCTTAAGATCACCACTGTGACTTGTAAGCAACTCACTATACTTTGATGTCAAACTATCTAAATTTTTAATTCAGTGACAGAAGATTTTTGGGTACAGTCAAGTACTTGTGGTAGTTGGTATGTGAGTCAAGAAGGGATTGACCCTTCTAAATTATTGAGTTCTGGTCATGCAGTGAAAAGTAATTTTAAAAAAAATTAAAACAAGCAAATCAATAGTCTTATCAAATAAAACTATCGAGCCGAATCCAAAACCCTAGAATCACTTTGCCGATCATGATCAAAGCAAATTCAAGCATGCAAAGAGATAAAAAATTATATTTTAATCAATATAAAAAAGAAGCATGTTGGTGTTCTTCACAAGACCCCAAGATAGAAGTCCTCCAACGATGATCCACATGGAAGTTGGCCAAAATCTTTCCCAACCGATGCACTGCCGCAGCCTTGTCTTCTCAAGAATACTGTCGGCTTCGAACTTATGTCATGATCGGACCAAAGCCCGGTTACTTTTAATATTATCACCAAAATGATAATAAGAAGACACTCTTCAGATGTCATACAACCTAAGATTTGATTTTTGGCTCCAACACATAAAAAAATCAAATCCTAGGGCACTCAAGCAACACTTGCTAAAAATCTCACCACTCTAGCAGCAACTTTTGCCAACCAAAATTTCTTCTTTTTTTTCTCAAAATTTTTTCATATTTTTTTTTTATGTTTACCACATCCCTCCTTTTGGTCTCAACTAAAAATCACCATTAGAAACTATTTGGGGCATCCCCTATAAATAGGGGACCAAGGGACATCACATGAGACCATGGGATCCAACCTTTAGCGCTCCAACTTCCCATGTACCAAATAAATTTACTGGGTAAAATTTCTAATGATTTAGATACTTGAAGCAGAAGGACTCTTAGTCTTCTATGTGTCACAAAAATCTAAATTAAATTTGGCATCAAATCATAGTAGAACTGATCAGGAATTTAAGGTAACACGTAATAGTTAAGAGCCTTCATTAAGAAGGACTCTCCACTTCTCATGCCAATTTAAGATAGGTGGCATTTATTTTTTTCCATGACTTCTGGTGGACATGGAGGACTCCTTCTCCACTTGAAACTCTTTCAAGTTGGATAAGGATCCAATCCAAATTGACCCAATCCCATTAGGTCAAAGCCAATTGGTTTAGGTTAGCTCAAACAATTTGATCTAAACCAATTTGAAAACTTGAGTTAATACAATGTGCTAGCATATCAAATTAACTCAAAAAATTTATATTAAACTCTAATTAGATCAGACCATGGCCAAATCTCAAAGTGTGTGACCCATTGGGTTCCAAATCTAGCCAGCAGTGAACCTAGACTTTCGACGTAACCCTAATCCGATGAGATTAGGTCATCTGAAGAGTTTCAATCAACTTAGACTCTTCCAAATTGACTCCAGAATTAAAATATTTTAATTTTAATGAATTCACAAGTCAAGATTGACATCTAACAATGTGTAATGACTATCCGAAAGATTTAGAATTTTGATAAAAAATTATCAAAATATCCTTCAGTGGTAAGTTCTCATGTAATTCAATCCTTCAGTCAAACAACATCCCAGATGAGCTGTGGTTATGAAAATATATCAAATCCAATCACTTATCTTTATGTATCTCGATCAGAAGGTGATGATTTGGTTGATGATACATTAGAAACTCTTTTCTAATTATCATCCTGCTTTGGCCAAAGACTTCTAGAATCACTGACTTATGAGATCCCATAGGATGTTCACTCCCCTTATTAGGAGTGACTGATCCCTTATTGATCATTTATAACCTCCATGCACTCTTCACCATATCTAAAACACCCCACACAAGAATCAAAGAATCAAGTTAGGTAGTGAACCAAAACATAGATCCAAGTACATAAGGTACCATGGTGACCTCAGGTCTAAGGATCACTTATACAACTCCCACTAGAGAAATATCAGTTGATATGTAAATAAGACTCCATTTGATATTCTTTCGTAGGTCAATTCAGTGAATCCATTCTCTAATGAGCACTCATATTCTTGTATTAGTGTCACCACACAAGTGGTTGTGAAATCAACCATCTTGATTTCTGAGCATACATAGGACATGCCAGTCTTACCAGTATCATTGATCTTCGATTCAATGTATCAGTGACTAGAAATATTTTAAGTTTGGGCTATCAAAGATTTAGATCTCACTGGTGTGATCTCATTATGATCCTAAAATTATTATCCAGATCTATGGGGTTCATTATAATCTTAAGAACAACATGATGCAGCATATAATGAATCAAAAATACCTATTTTATTAAAATAAATGTCAATTACATGAGTTTGAAAGATAAATTATAAAATATATCCTAATTCATTCCATATGCGATTGGCTTGTAGGGCATAATTCTTTCAATCTCTCACTTGCACTAAAGCCAATCGCCCCTATACTTGATGCCCATGCTATCAAGATGGCGATTAAACTGCTGCATTGACAAGGTCTTAGTGAATGGGTCTGCTATATTATTCTTGATGTCAACTTGCTCCATGATCACATTGCATCTTTCGACAATCTCCTTAACGAGGTGGAACCATCTTAGGATGTGCTTAGATTTATGGTGAGACCTTGGTTCTTTAGCTTGAACAACTACTTCAGTATTATCACAATAAAGGGACACTGGTTGTTCAATCTCTGAAACCACATCCAATTCTGTGATAAATTTTTTCATCCAGATGGCCTCCTTAGTAGCCTCACTTGTAGCAATATACTCAGCCTCAGTGACTGAGTCAGCAACCATTTACTGTTTGAAATTTTTTCAACTTATTGCACCACCATACAAGGTGAACACATATCTAAATATGGATTTGCTATCATCCAGATCAGATTGAAAACTAGAATCGATATAATCTTTTAGTTTTAAATCAGATCCACTATATATCAAAAAAAATATCTTTAGTCCTTCTCAAGCACTTGAGTATATTTTTTACTACTTTCCAATGATCCTTCCCAGGATCAGCCTAAAATTTGTTTACAATGCTCAAGGCATAAGCAACATCAGGCTTGGTACATAACATAGCATATATTATTGATCCTACAACCAAAGCATAAGGAGTAGAACTCATTTTATTTCTCTCTTCAGGTGTCTTAGGAGACATCTTCTTAGAGAGTTGTATACTATGACCTATGGGCAAGTAACCTCTTTTATTTTCCTCCATGTTGAATCTCTTCAACACAAGGTCAATGTACTGAGACTTGGACAAGCCTAGCATCCTTTTCAATCTATCCCTATAGATCTTAATACCAAGTATGTAGGATGCCTCACCCAAGTCTTTCATGAAAAACTTTTGTGATAGCCAAGTCTTGACCGATTGCAACATCGGGATATCATTTTCAATGAGCAGTATGTCATCCACATACAAGACTAGAAAGACAATAGCACTCTCACTAGTCTTCTTATATACACAAGGTTCATCCATATTTTTGATAAAGCCAAATGAGTTGACTGTCTCATCAAAATAGATGTTCCAGCTTCTTGATGCTTGCTTCAATCTATAAATGGATCTATTCAGCTTGCATACCTGATTTGCTCTCCCACTAGAGATAAATCCCTCTGGTTGAGTCATATAGACTTTTTTCTCAAAATTTTCATTGAAGAAGGTAGTCTTGACATCCATTTGCCAGATCTCATAGTCATGGTATGCTGTAATAGCAAGCATTATCCGAATAAACTTAAGCATGGCTATCGGTGAAAAGATTTTTTCATAATCAACACTTTGTTTTTGTCTGAAATCTTTTGCCACAAGCCTAACCTTATAGGTCTCTACCTGGCCATCTGCTTCAATCTTCTTTTTGAAGATCCATTTGCAGCCTATTGGGATCACACCCTCAGGTGCATCAACCAAAGTCCATATTTGGTTGGCATACATAGAGTCCATTTCGGATTTCATGACGTTGAGCTACTTGTCAGAGTCACTACTCATGATAGATTCCGAATAGGTCGTGGGATCATTATTCTCAATGATGTGGATTGTGTTGTCATTCTCAATGACAAACTCATACCTGAGTGGTACACTATGCACTCTACTTGACCTTTAGAGCGGAGGTGTGTGTAGTTGTTGTGCCTCAACAATGGGCATAACTAGTTGAGAACTATTTGATAAATCCTGGATGGATTGTAAGTTTTGAACTTCCTCAAGTTCAACAGACCTCCCACTGCCTCCTTCTTGGATAAACTCTTTCTCTAGGAAAATGGCATGCCTACCAACAAATACCTTTTATTGAGTAGGGTTATAGAAGTAATATCTTATATTCTCCTTGGGATAACCTATAAATCCGTATTTTTCTGATCTAGCATCCAGCTTATGTCCATCAATATTTTTCATATAAATCGGGTAACCCCAAATCTTAAGATACTTAAGATTGGATCTTTTTTCTTTTCATATTTTATATGGAGTGCTAGAAATAAATTTTGAAGGTACTTTATTTAAAATATACACTGCAGCCTCGAGGGCGTATCTTCAAAAAGATATCGAAAGATCCATGAAACACATCATGGACCGCACCATATCTAATAAGGTATAATTCCTCCTCTCTAAAGTTCCATTTAATTGTGGAGTATAAGGAGGTGTCCATTGAGAGAGTATTCTATTTTGTTTCAAATAATCGAAAAACTCACTAGACAAGTATTCTTCTCCTCGATCTGATTGAAGAGTTTTAATATTTTTATCAATTTATTTTTCGATCATTCTTTGATACTCTTTAAATTTATCAAAATTTCAGATTTGTATTTCATTAAATACACATATCCAAACCTTGACCTATCATCAATAAATGTGATGAAGTAAAAGTATCCACCTCTAGCTTGAGTCGATATTGGACCACACACATCAGTATGTACAAGGTCCAAAATGTCACTTGCTTGATCTCCATATCTAGTAAATGGAGTCTTGATCATTTTACTCATGAGGTAAGATTCATAAGTTTTATATGATTTATAATCATAAAGATCAATGAAATTATCTTTGTATAACTTGTTAATCTTTGATTCATTTATATAGCCAAGTCGATAGTGCCAGAGGAGGTATGTGACATTCACATTCTCTCTCTTTTTTTTTTATATTATCAATATGAAGCACATTATCATTAAGTAAAAGAAACATTAGACCATTATTAATAAAAGTACTTCCATAATATTCATTAGAAAAATAAATAGAATAACCATTATTCTTTGTAATTATTTCAAAACTTTGTTCCAATAATAATGGTACAAAAATAATATTTATAACAATATTAGAAATATAATAACAGGTCTTTAGTTCTAAAACTTTGTCCGAAGGTAATTTTAAAATTCTGGTTCCTACAGCTTCAGCCTGAATAGACTCTCTACTAGCATCGAACAACTCGAAGTCACCTTTATTCAGATTCCTTATTTCCTATAGATTCTGCAACGATTTACAAAGGTGTGAACAACAGGTGGTATCTAAAATCTAAGAATCTAAAAATAAAGTACTTAATGATAAATTAGTTTGTATCATATACAAACCTTTAGCAATACTTACCGATTTCATGGTTGCAAAGTACTTCTTGCAATTTCTCTTCCAGTGGCCCTCCTTGCCATAGTGATAACAAGTACCTTTGGTAGAGATCTTGTCACGCTCCTGACCCGAGATTGTGAGTCGAAGGTCATGGCAACCGCCGCATACTCATAGAAAGCTTTTCTTATAAGCATGCAAGGCATCTCGTCATGACATCATACACATAAAGTTAAATAAATTTCAATCTTAATGATCAAACCTTAGTTCAAATAACAAATCAAAACTCAGTGTCAAAAAAAAAATAATTGTCTGACAAAGTCAACACTTAAAATAAAAATCTTGCATCAATTTTGAGAAAAATCCTAAATCAAATAAACCAACTCCATCTCTAATCGCTCTCCTAACTGAATTTCTATATCACGCTAATTTTCTGGATCTGTAAAGAAAATGTAAACTCATCATGAGCTAAATAGCTTAGTAAGCAGTGTATACCTTTAACTGAATAAATCAGACAATAATACTGTACATATCTGTTTACTGATAATAATATAAATAATATGTAAATTCATGAATTCATAATTTAATTCATCACACTATCAATCATATATAAACTTTCAATTCATCATAATTTCAAATTATGCTTATCATCTTGAATTCATCAAATTTCTTAAGTTCTTCTTATCAACCATGAACTATGACCATATTTTTCCTGTGGCAGGGTCATAATACCGCATATCTTCTTACGGTAGACTATGAATCATCTGGTAGTAAAATCTTTTGGAACTGCTGGTCTCGCTAGCGGTTTGTCACTGATCTCTCTGACGACATGTCGCTGGTCTCACTGGCGACATAAATTTCAGGATAAATCTTTTACCAACGTATATGCCCCCATTGACGGGATCCTTTACATAGTCAGGTTGTCAACTCATATCATCTTTCAATTCATATATTATTTCAATAATAATATAAATAAGTGATATTCGAGTAAATCAATCATATCATTCTTTATGGTCATACATCATCATAAAATTTTCAACAAATATCTTCAGTCATAAATAATTTTTCAATAATTATTTTCAATCATAATTAATTTTAATAAATATTTTTAATCACAAGTATGTCATGAATTTATATAATTCAAATTTATAATTTACAAGATAAATTTAATAAAAGTAAAATACTACTTACCTCAAAAGAAAATCTAAATTAGGGATCCTAAAAATCTTAAAAATCTTTCTCTGGATCTAGTACATCAAATATCATATTTTTGATCAAAATTTTATCAAATAAAAATAATAAAAATTCTTAAAATCTAATATCCTCACATGGATCGACTAGATGACAGCATCCAGGATTTATTATTATTATTATTATTATTTTTCTATTTTTTTATTTTTTTATTTTCTTTTTCTTTTTCTTTTTCTTTTTCTTTTTTTCTTTTTCTTTTTTTTTTTCTTTTCCTTCTTCTTTTCATTTTCTTTTCCTTCTTCTTTTTCTTTTTCTCTTTTTTTTTCTTTTTCTTTCTTTTCCTTCTTCCCGTGCCCTCCCTTGGGCCGAAACAGGGGAAGACCGTGAGGTCCCCCTTGGTTGCTCGGGCTCCGACGAGGTGGGCGACATCCGATCGATGGTGACAGAGCAAGGCCGACCGACGGTGAGGTTCGACCAATGAGGTTTCCACTTCTTTTTTTTTATTTCTCAAAAATAAGGGACCCACCCCTTTCTTCATGATTTTCGACCAATGGTCGGTCGCCAGCAGCCAAGCACTCTTAGAGAAGAGAGAGAGAGATGGGGGTCCGATCCTGGGGATGAGACACCGTAACCGACGGCACCGATGGTCGAAAAAGAAGAAAAAGTGGCCAGTCGAACAGGGGTTTCATGCTTCATGGGTTTTCTGGTGATCTTGATGGCCGATGAGGGGTTTAAAGCCATAGGGAGAAAGAAAAGAGGGAGAGGAAGAAAGATTGAACCCTTACTTGAACTCCGGTGGCCTCTTCGACCTTTAATTTTCGATGAACACAAGAAGAAGATGCCACGGCTTCCAAGGGAAAAAGAGATGAATTTAAGCTCAACGATCACTAGTGGAGGCTCAAGAAGGAGAGAGGAGGCTTATTTATAGAGGGTCCTAGAGTTTCAAGAGTCCTAGAACCCTTCTCCAATCTGGATTCATCAGAGAAGAAGACTCCCTTCGGGAGTCTTCTTCCGTTCCCAGTTTTTTTTTTGGGCTTGGGCTTGGGTCTTCTCAATCGGACTTGGGCTTGGGTCATCACATTCTTCACCCCTAAAAGAAATTTCATCCTTGAAATTTTTTATACCTGTGGTCTCGAAGAGCTGGGGATATTTTTGCTTTATTTCTTCCTCTAGTTCCCAAGTAGCTTCTCTTTTCGAATGTCGACTCCACTATACCTTGACATAAGAAATGTTGCGATGCCTCAGCACTTGTTCTTTACGATCTATGATCCATACCGGATATTCTTCATATGATAGATCTTTTCTAGCTTGCAAGGGTTCAAGTTCCATGATGTGACTTGGGTCTGGTAAATATTTCTTTAACATAGAAACATGAAAAACATTATGTACTCCTACAAGTGAAGGTGGTAAGGCAAGTCCATACACCACCTCACCAATTCTTTTCAAAATCTCAAATGGACCCACATATCTAGGATTCAATTTGCCACGAATGCCAAATCTTAAGATTCCTTTTGAAGGAGACACTTTAAGAAATATATGGCCACCAATTTGAAATTTTAATTTTCATCTCCTGTTATCTACATATTATTCTGTCTGCTTTGTGCTATCCGAAGTCGTTCTTTAATTAATTGAATCTTCTCGACTACTTGTTGAATAAGTTCGGGACCCAATATTCTCTGCTCACCAATATCATCCCAGTGAATCGGTGATCGACATCTTCTACCATATAATGCTTCATAAGGTGCCATACCAATGCTAGCTTGATAACGGTTATTATAAGCGAACTCAATTAAAGGTAGATGCTTGTCTCAAGAACTTTTCATATCTAAAATATAAATTCTCAACATATCTTCTAAGATCTGAATAGTTCTCTCTGACTGGCCATCAGTCTGTGGATGAAAGGCTATAGTAAAGTTCAATTTTGTTCCTAATGCCTTGTGTAAGCTCTTCCAAAACTGTAATACAAATCTGGTGTCTCAATCTGATACAATGGTCACTGGAATTCCATGTAGCCTTACAATTTTTTTTATATATAATTTTGCTAGTCTTTCCAAAGTGAATCCAACTCTAATTGGTAGAAAATGTGTAGACTTTGTCAATCGATCCACAATCACCCAGGCTGCATCATTTTTACTTGGAGTCTTAGGTAGTCCAGTTACAAAATCTATAGTGATATGTTCCCACTTCCATATCGAAATATCGAGAGGTTGAAGTAATCCTGCAGGTCTCTGATGTTCAGCTTTAACTTGTTGACACACCAAACATTGAGCCACAAATTGAGCGATCTCTCTTTTCATATTATTCCACAAGTATATTTTCTTCAAGTCCCTATACATCTTAGTATCTCCCGGATGAACTGTATAACCGGTCTGATGTGCTTCCTGAAGTATTTTCTGTTTGAGTACCAAATCATTGGGTATGCAAATTCTATTTTCAAATCTCAACGAACCATCATCATGTATCTTGAATTCAGATTGAACACCAGCTTCCACTAAATCTCTTATTTTCGTTAATAGTGGATCACCATTCTGGATGACTATAATCCTTTCAATGAGTGTTGGCTGAACCCTCATGTTGGCTAATCATACTGTTGAGTCATATACTCGAATATCTAATTTCAGTTTTCTTATATCCTTCAATAATTGACTTTGATGTGTAATTAAAATAGCCAAATTTTTCATGGATTTTCTATTAAGGGCATCAGCGACAACATTAGCTTTTTCGGAATGACAATGAATTGTTAAATCATAATCTTTCAACAGTTCTAACCACCTTCTCTATCTCATGTTTAATTCTTTCTACGTAAAAAATATACTTCAAACTCTTATGATCAGTAAACACTTCACACTGCACACCATATAAATGATGTCTCTAAATTTTCAGGGCAAAAATCACTATAGCTAACTCCAAATCATGTGTCGGATAATTCTGTTCATATAGTTTCAATTGTCTTGAGGCATAGGCCACTACCTTACCCTGTTGCATCAATACACAGCCAAGTCTCTTTTTAGTTGCATCACTATATATTATGAAACCTTCATTTTCTATTGGTATAGTAAGGATAGGGGCTGAAACTAATCGTTGTTTTAACTCTTGAAAACTCTGTTCACAATCTTCGATCCACTTGAATTTAACCCCTTTCTGAGTAAGACGAGTCAAAGGTGCAGCTTTGCGGGAGAATCTTTCTACAAATCGTCTGTAATAACCTGCCATTCCTAGAAAGCTCTGAATCTCAAAAATATTTGTAGGTCTGTTCCACTGCATCACAGTTTCCATTTTTGTTGGATCCACAGAAATTTCATCTTTAGATATGATGTATCCTAAAAAGACTATTTTGTTCAATCAAAATTCATACTTCTTTAATTTGGCATAAAGCTTTTCTTTCTTCAATATTTATAGTACACATCATAAATATTCTTCATGCTCTAATTTGCTTCTTGAATATATCAAAATATCATCAATAAATACAACAACAAACTTATCAAAATAGGATTTGAATATTTTGTTCATTAAATCCATGAAGGCCGCTGGAGCATTGGTTAATCCAAATGGCATCACTAGAAATTCATAATGTCCATAATGAGTTCTAAATGCAGTCTTTGGTATGTCCTCTGCTTTGATTTTTAACTGATGATATCCTGAACGAAGATCAATTTTTGAAAAAACTTGTGCACCTTGCAGCTAATCAAACAAATCATCGATTCAAGGTAAGGGATACTTATTTCTGATAGTTTTGTTATTCAACTCTCTATAGTCGATACAAAGCCTCATACTATCATCTTTTTTTTTCACAAACAAACTGGAGCTCCCCAAAGAGATACACTAGGTCTTATAAAGTCTTTATCCAACAAATCCTATAATTGATCTTTTAACTCCTTCAACTCCATGGGAGCCATTCGGTAAGGAGCTTTAGAAATTGGACTGGTATTGGGTGCCAACTCAATGGTAAATTCGATTTCTCTATCTGGTGGTAGTCCAGATAAATCTTCAATGAATATATCCAAAAATTCATTTACAATAAAAATATCCTATAACCTTAATTCATCATGTTCTGTATTCTTTATTGATACTAGATAACCTCTACATCCCTTTCTTAGCATCTGTCTAGCTTGTACAAATGAAATAATATGTGGAGGGGTGGTTTCTGTACTTTCATCAAAATTGAATGTTAATTCTTTCGGTATTTGAAAGTTCACTCTCTTTCCATGACAATCCACAGAGGCATGATAAGTAGCAAGCCAATCCATTCCTAGAATAACATCAAAATCATGCATATCTAGGACAACCAAATCTATCGATAATTCTCTTTCTCTTATTCTGATACTACATGACTTGCACATACTTTCGGTACTCAAAATACCATCTACTAGTGTCTCAACATATAATTTAGTTTTCATAGATTCACATACTATATCATGTTATCTAATAAAAGTAGTAGATATAAAGGATTGTGTAGCACCAGAATCAAACAAAACTGAAGCATAAATATCAGATACAGGAATGATACCTGTCACCACAGCATTAAAGGCCTGAGCATCCTGTTGTGTGAGTGCATAGATCCTTCCTTGAGTTTTCAGCCTTTGACCTCCATCTTTTGTTTGTGTGGATCTATTCTCATTCCTTGGGGCAATCTACAATTTTGTGTCCCTTCTGTCCACAGCTAAAACAAGAACCAGTATTTCATGGGCAATTTGAAGACTCATGCTCTCTTCGGCCACATCTCGAACATCTAGCCATCTCATTCTTATGATTCTTATCATTTGCTGGCTTCTTCGCTGGACCCTTATTGTTCTGATTTCGTCCTTGAGTTCCATCAAACCTATTTCTCTTCTTTTGATTCCGTTCTCTTTCCGCATGTACTTTATTAATTTCTCTCTCAATTATTAGAGCTTTATTCACAACTGAGGCATAAGTAGTTAACTCATAGGGTATAACTTATTTTCTAATTTTTTTCTTCAATCCCATTTCAAATTTATATACTCTGTCTTGCTCAATCTCAACTAATCTTGGAACAAACTTGGCTAACTCTGTGAATTTAACTTCACACTCTGCAACGGATCTGTTCTCCTATTTCAGATGAATGAACTCCTACTCTTTCTATATTCTGACACTTCGAGAAAGTACTTGTCAAAGAATTCATCTCAAAATCTCTCCCAAGTGAGTGGTATCCCATCGTATTCATATTTTTGTTCAAGTATACACCACCAGTTGTATGCCTCACCTTGTAACAGATATGCTGTGTAGCGGATCTTCTCATCATCATGGCATTCTTGCATGGTGAATGCCTTCTCCATCTCTATAATCCAATTGTCAGCTTCTAGTGGCTCGATGGTCTCTTTGAAGGCTAGAGGAGCTAGCTTTTTAAACTCGACGATGTTGTTTCTCTGCATCAGATGTTCTCCATGGCCAGGTGTCGGTGGAGGATGCTGACGCGGCTGTGCATGTTGTTGTTGAAGTAACTGTTGCTATGTTTGTACTACTCCGATCAGAGTTTGCATTAATTGAGTCATATTCAGCTCTTCCTGCACTATCGGAGTATTTCCAGTAGGGTCAATGATTCCTTCCTGTTGAGATGTGCTACTATTCAATTGGGGAGTGTTATCACTAAGTGGATTTGATGTCCCTTCTACCGCTCCTTGAGTATTCTTCATTCGTCGTGGAGGCATATTGACCTATGACAGATTTGAGATGATAACTTATCTTTAATAAAGTTATAAACTTACTTAAGACAGGTCAGATCATAATCATCATAACTAACCTTTCAAATTTCCTAATATCTACCCATCACTCACTCATTCTATTCTACATATCTTTATTTACCTACTTATGCTCTGATACCATTTAAATTGTCACACCCCGACCCGAGATTGTGAGTCGAAGGTCATGGCAACCGCCGCATACTCATAGGAAGCTTTTCTTATAAGCATACAAGGCATCTCATCATGACATCATACACATAACGTTAAATAAATTTCAATCTTAATGATCAAACCTTAGTTCAAATAACAAATCAAAACTCAGTGTCAAAAAAAAATAATTGTCTGATAAAGTCAATACTTAAAATGAAAATCTTGCATCAATTCTGAAAAAAATCTTAAATCAAATAAACCAACTCCATCTCTAATAGCTCTCCCAACCAAATTTTGTATCACGCTAATTTTCTGGATCTGTAAAGAAAATGTAAACTCATTATGAGCTAAATAGCTCAGTAAGCAGTGTATACCTTTAACTGAATAAATCAGGCAATAATACTGTACATATCTATTTACTGATAATAATATAAACAATATGTAAATTCATGAATTCATAATTTAATTCATCACACTATCAATCATATATAAACTTTCAATTCATTATAATTTTAAATTATGCTTATCATCTTGAATTCATCAAATTTCTTAAGTTCTTCTTATCAACCATGAACTATGGCCATATTTTTTCTGTGGTAGGATCATAATACCGCGTATCTTCTTGCGGTAGGCTGTGAATCAACAGGCAGCAAAGTCCTTCAAAATCATTGGTTTCGCTGGCGGTTTGTCGCTGGTCTCTCTAGTGACGTGTCGCTAGTCTCACTGACGACATAAATCTTCTGGATAAATCTTTTGCCAACGTATATGCCCCCATTGGCGGGGTCCTTTATATAGTCAGGTTGTCAACTCATATCATCTTTCAATTCATATATTATTTCAATAATAATATAAATAAGTGATATTCGAGTAAATCAATCATATCATTCTTTATGATCATACATCATCATAAAAATTTTCAACAAATATCTTCAATCATAAATAATTTTCCAACAATTATTTTCAATCATAATTAATTTTAACAAATATTTTCAATCACAAGCATACCATGAATTTATATAATTCAAATTTATAATTTACCAGATAAATTTAATAAAAGTAAAATACTACTTACCTCAAAAGAAAATCCAAATTAGGGATCCTAAAAATCTTGAAAATCTTTCTCCAGACCTGGTACATCAAATATCATATTTTTGATCAAAATTTTATCAAATAAAAATAATAAAAATTCTTAAAATCCAATGTCCTCACATGGATTGACTAGATGACAATGTCTAGAATTTATTATTATTATTATTATTATTATTTTTTTTTATTTATTTATTTTCTTTTTCTTTTTCTTTTTTCCCTTTTCCTTTTCTTTTTCTTTTCTTTCTTATTTTTCTTTTTCTTTTCCTTCTTCTTTTTCTTTTCCTCTTTTTTTTTCTTTTCTTTTTCTTTCTTTTCCTTCTTCTCGCGGCCTCCCTTGGGCCGAAATAGGGGAAGACCATGAGGTCCCCCCTCGGTTGCTTGGGCTCCGACGAGGTGGGCGGCATCCGATCGATGGTGATAGAGCAAGGTCGGCCGGTGAGGTTTCCCCTTCATTTTTTTTTATTTCTCAAAAAATAGGGGACCCACCCCTTTCTTCATGATTTTCAACCATTGGTCGATCGCCAGCGGCCAAGCACTCTTAGAGAAGAGAGAAAGAGATGGGGGTCCAGTCCTAGGGATGAGACACCACAATCGACGATGCCGATGGTCGAAAAAGAGAGAAAAGTGGCCAATCGAATAGGGGTTTCACACTTCATGGGTTTTTTGGTGATCCCGATGGTCGACGAGGGGTCTAAAGCCATAGGGAGAAAGAAAAGAGAGAGAGGAAGAAAGATTGAACCCTTACCTGAACTTCGGTGGCCTCTTCGACCTTCAATTTTCAACGAACATAAGAAGTGGGTGCCGCAGCATCCAAGGAAAAAAGAGAGGAACTTGAGCTCAACGATCATCGGTGGAGGCTCGAGAGGGAGAGGGAGGCTTATTTATAGAGGGTCCTAGAGTTTCAAGAGTCCTAGAACCCTTCTCCAATCAGGATTCATCGGAGAAGAGGACTCCCTTCGAGAGTCTTCTTCTGTTCCCAGTTTTTTTTTTTTTTTGGGCTTGGGCTTGGGTCTTCTCAATCGAACTTGGGCTTGGGTCATCACAGACCTTCTTCACTTTCTTCTTGGAGATGCCAGCCTTAGGGTTCAATATTTTCTTGAGACCCTTCTTTGCCTTCTTCTTGCTGATCTTATCAACATGAAGAACCTGAGCCTTTTCACCCTTGAAATGGCTTTCTGTTGTTTTCAACATGTTCAGTAGTTCTGGCAAGCTGATGTTTAGTTTGTTCATATGATAATTAATGACAAACTGAGAAAAAGAATTAGGGAGAGACTGTAGGATCAAATCCTGGCTCAGTTCACCATCCATGGTAAAATCCAGTTGCCCCAAATGAGTGATCAAATCAATCATCTTTAGGATATGCATTTGCACAGAAGAACCTTCAGTCATATGGGCATGAAATAATTACTTTGTTATCTCATATCGAGCAGTTTGACTTTGTTCCCCATATAGCTCCTTAAGATTAAGGAGAATAGAGGGAACGTTCATGTTCTCATGCTGCCTCTGGAGCTCGTTGCTTATTGAGGCAAGCATGATACATTTGACAGTCACATTGTCATCTTTTCACATCTTGTATGCGGCCCTATTCTCTTTAGAAGCATCTTCTCCAAGAGAATCTAGAGCAGGTGTATCCAAAATATGAGAGACTTTCTCCTGAGTGAGAATAATTCTCAAGTTCCTTAACCAATCGATAAAGTTAGGTCCAGTCAACTTGTTTGCATCTTAGATACCTCTAAGTGATAGTGAGAATGCCATGAGAGTAGTTAATTTACAACAACAAGAAGATAATATAAACAGACAACTCATGATGACATGCACAACTAGACTAGGACATTTATCTAATTGTCTCCCACTATTTTATCGAACTTCATATCCCTCAAATATAAAAATTGAGAAATATTTTAATATTTCTTAGTGAGGTTGAGATCTCTATTCCTTACAAACACTTTGTGGATAGCATAACAAGTATTCATGAGTTCAAGAGTAGGAAACTCTTTAGTAATTGTACCTTTATAATTCTCAACATCTTTCATTCTAGCCTCTAGATCATATATAGTATTGTGGATAGCACAACAAACTATAGTATTCTAGTTACGTTGACCCTTCAATCCTACATAGTCATACTTAAACAATGCTGTCTTTGTGGATAGCACAACAAAGCAATACTATTCAAATATGCCATAAGCATCAATATGCACTTGATCAACATCATATCAATTTCTATAGTAAGTGGATAGTACAACAAGCTCACTAAGATCTTGACATACTCTATTGACCAAGTTTGAAGGAAGACCCTTGTAATGTCTACATCACTAATCAATCTAAGTCCGAAAATCAATAAGACCAAATTGGCCAGGTAAGTAGGTGTGAGGCTCCCCGTAGATTTTTAGACACCAACAAATTTGGCCAGGTTAGTGTACGGACCTAATTAGAAAATCACCTATCATACTTTCTTTGATATCAATTGATCTTAAGAATTCAACTTTTGATCAAAATGTGAATCCTGACATTACAACTTAATATAATTTAACGAAGGATTTTAAATTGGTCTCAACACATCCTAACTACAACCACATAAAATGTACACTACAAATTATGCAATTTGATATGCTTCTACTATTCTAAATAGTAATCACATGACATACTAAAATCATATAAGGGTGCAATGAAAATCAAAACATATATCAAGCATATCGAAGAAAAATAGCAAACCCTAATCACATTAGGCATGCTTTGCACCCTTAACAATGCATCAATATGAGCATCATACAACCATGATAATATAAATATTAAAATTATCATAAATTAATAATTTAATAATTAAAATTATGTATCATGGCATATATAAAGTTAAAAATAATTTTTGAGTTTAAAGGATTGATGCTATAAATCAATGCAAAAATTTTTTGGCAAGATATGCGCAAGAACGATTCTATGCACAACTATTGCACTTGTTTAATCGAATCAGACAAAGATGGCTCTGATATCAATATTGGATTCTGACCACATAGTAGAAAGTAATTTTAAAAAAAATTTAAAACAAGCAAATCAATAGCCTTATCAAATAAAACTATAGAGCCAAACCCAAAAACCTAGAATCACCTTACCGATCACGATCAAAGCAAATTCAAGCATGCAAAGAGATAGAAAATTATACTTTAATCAATATAAAAAAGTGGCATATTGGTGTTATCCATAAGACCTCAAGGTATAAGTCCTCCAATGGTGATCCACATGGAAGTTGGCTAAAGTCCTTCTCAACTGGTGCGCTGCCGCAGCCTTATCTTTTCAAGAATACTACCGACTTTGAACTTATGTCACGATCGCATCAAAACCCAGTTATTTTTGATCTCATCACTAGAATGACACCAAGAAGATACTCTTCAGATGTCATACAACTTAGGATTTTATTTTTGGCTCCAATATATGGAAAAATTAAACACTAGGGCGCTCAAGCAACACTTACTAAAAATCTCACCACCCTAGTAGCAAATTTTGCCACTCAAAATTTTCTCTTTTTTTCTTCAGAATTTTTTCATATTTTTTTTTATGTTTACCACATCCCTCCTCTTGGTCTCAGTCAAAAATCATCACAAGAAACTATCTAGTACATCCCCTATAAATAGGGGACCAAGGGACATCACATGAGACCATGGGGAGCCAACCTTTGGCACTCCAACTTCCCATGCACCAAATAAATTTACTGAGTAAATTTTTATGATTTAAATAATTGGAGTAGAAGGACTCTCAATCTTATATGTACCATAAAAATTTAAATTAAATTTCATGTCAAATCATAGGAGAACTGATCAAAAATTTAAGGTAATGCATAATAGTTA
Organism: Elaeis guineensis; assembly: GCF_000442705.2. Lineage (NCBI taxonomy): Eukaryota > Viridiplantae > Streptophyta > Magnoliopsida > Arecales > Arecaceae > Elaeis > Elaeis guineensis. Next base: position 48,457,468 of record NC_026001.2, on the reverse strand, counting down.
AGAACCTTCATTAAGGACTCTCCACATCTCATGCCAATTTAAGGTGGGCCGCATTTATTTTTTAAGGTGACTTCTGGTGGATGTGGAGGACTCCTTCTTCACTTGAAACTCTTTTAAGTTGGATAAGGATCCAATCCAAATTGACCTAATCCCATTAGGTCAAAGCGAACTGATCTAGGTTAGCTCAAACAATTGGATCCAAACCAATTTGAGAACTTGGGTTAATACAATATGATAGTATATCAAATTAACCCATAGAATTTATATTAAACTCTAATTAGATCAGACCAAGATCAAATCTTAAAGTGTGTGACCTATTGGGTTTCAAATCTAGCTAGCAGTGGACCCAGACTTTCGATGTAACCCTAATCCGATGAGATTAGGTCATCCGAAGAGTTCCAATCAACTTGGACTCTTCCAAATTGACTCCAGAATTAAACTCTTTTAATTTTGATAAATTTATAAGTCAAAATTGATGTCTAGCAATGTATCATGACTATCCAAAAGATTTGAAATTTTGATAAAAAGTAATCAAAATATCTTTCAGTGGCAAGTTTTCGTGTAATTCAATCCTTCAGTCAAACAATATCCCAGATGAGCTGTGGGCATAAAAATATATCAAACTCAATCACTTATCTTTGTATATCTTGATCAGAAGATAATAATTCGATTGATGATATATTAAATTTTTTTTTCTAATTATCATCCTGTTTTGGCTAAAGACTTCCAGAATCATCGACCTATGTGATTACATAGGATGTTCGCTCCCCTTATTAGGAGTGACTGATCCCTTATTGATTACTCATAATCTCCATGCACTCTTCATCATATCTAGAACACCCCACACAAGGATCAGAGAATCAAGTTAGGTAGTGAACCAAAATATGGATCCAAATACACAAGGTACCATGGTGACCTCAGGTCTAAAGATCACTTACACAACTCCCACTAGGAAAACATCAATTGACATGTAAATAAGACTCCATCTAATATTCTCTCATAGGTAAATTCAATGAACTCATTCTCTAATGAGCATCCATATCCTTGTATTAGTATCACCACACAAGTGGTTGTGAAATCAACCATCCTCATTTCTGAGCATACATAGGACATGCCGTCTCACTGGTATCATTGATCCCTGATTCAATGTATCAATGACTAGAAATATTTTAGGTTAGGGCTATCAAGAATTTAGGTCTCATTGGCATCATCTCATCATGGCTCTAAAACTATTGTCCAGACCTATAGGGTTCATTATAATCTTAAGAATAACAAGATGCAGCATATAATGAATCAAAAATACCTATGTTATTAAAATGAATGTCAATTACATGAGTTTGGAAGATAAATTATAAAATACATGCTATCGCATCCCATATGTGATTGGCTTGTAGAGCATAATTCTTTCACGAACAAGTAGGTGTTAATGCGTTAGCATATTTCAATTTAGTAAAACTTGGGCTCAGATAATTCATGTGATGGATTTGAAAGATTGAAATATAATATGGATGACTATTTCAGGGTTGACAGTTAAATGTTAAGTCACTTAGAGCACTAGGGTCAAATGGATGAATTATACGATAACCATATGTCAGTAGGTTCTTAAATGTCTCTTCATAGTCATTCATCCTATTCGGACGTCAGATCCTATTGCTAAATGATTATGTCAATTAGTTTAGAAATTTATTTCTATGCTACCAACTTAGATTCGAACCTATGGGGTCATCCTCAAAAGAAGTTTCTGATTGATCATGTGGCTGATCGACGATTAAGAATCATTCAAACGATAATCATCAATTCGATTGATGGTTAACCATATGAAAAAGTTATAATAAATTTATTCGCTAAGTGTTAGTGGATTAATGGAGGATTAATTAATAATTAGATCATTGATTAGCTCATATTGATTGAGCAAAGAGGATTGGTTCAAGTCTAATTGAATTGGATTCAATTAGGTTTGATTCGATTAGATTATGAGATGATCTAATTGCTAAGGGAGATTAGTTTCTGATTTGATCAGGAGTTTGGTTCAATAAATTCTTAATTAGATTGTTGGGTATAAAATACCCATCGCCGAAGTTCTCAGCAGAATCAACTCCGAGAGGACTCCACCCGGACTCCCACAGGAGCCGGGCTCCGCCCACGACTTCAACCTCAAGCGGGACCCCGCCCGAACTCCCACGGGAGCCGGGCTCCGTCGCCAACTTCGACTTCCGGTAAGATCCGTCCGGACTCCTACGGGAGCCGGACTTCGCACCTGACTTTAATTGCAGTGGACTCTGCCCGGACTCCTACGGGAGCCGGGCTCCGCCCGCGACTTTAACTCCGAGAAGACTCCGCCTGGACTCCCACGGGAGCCGGGCTCTGTCCATGACTCCAACCTCAAGGGGGACTCCGCCCGGACTCCCACGGGAGTCGGGCTCCGTCGCCAACTTCGACTGCCGGTAAGATCCGTCCGGACTCCTGCGGGAGCCGGACTTCGCACCTAACTTTAATTGCAGGGGACTCCGCCCGGACTCCTACGGGAGCCGGGCTCCGCCCGCGACTTCAACTCCGAGAGGACTTCGCCCGGACTCCCATGGGAGCCGGGCTCCGCCCATGACTCCAACCTTAAGGGGGACTCCGTCCGGACTCCCACGGGAGCCGGGCTCCGTCGCCAACTTCGACTGCCGGTAAGATCCGTCCGGACTCCTACGGGAGCCAGACTTCGCACCTGACTTTAATTGCAGGGGACTCCGCCCGGACTCCTACGGGAGCTGGGCTCCGCCCGCGACTTCAACTCTGAGAAGACTCCGCCCGGACTCCCACGGGAGCCGGGCTCCGCCCACGACTCCAACCTCAAGGGGGACTCCGCCCGGACTCCCACGGGAGCCGGGCTCCGTCGCCAACTCCCACTGCCGGAAAGATCCGTCCGGACTCCTACGGGAGCCAGACTTCGCACCTGACTTTAATTGCAGGGGACTCCGCCCGAACTCCTACGGGAGCCGAGCTCCGCCCGCGACTTCAACTCTGAGAGGACTCCACCCGGACTCCCACGGGAGCCGGGCTCTGCCCACGACTCCAACCTCAAGCGGGACCCCACCCGGACTCCCACGGGAGTCGGGCTCCGTCGCCAACTTCGACTGCCGGTAAGATCCGTCCGGACTCCTACGGGAGCTGGACTTCGCGCCTGACTTTAATTGCAGGGGACTCCGCCCGGACTCCTATGGGAGCCGGGCTCCGCCCGCGACTTCAACTCCGAGAGGACTCCACCCAGACTCCCATGGGAGGCGGACTCCGCCCACGACTCCAACCGCAAGGAGGACTCCGCCCGGACTCCTACGGGAGCCGGACTCCGTCATCAGCTCCGATTGCTGCCGAACTTTAGCCGACGGATCTGCACTCCCAGGCAGGCCACAATAACGGCCACGATCCTGCTCCACTTCCTGCGGTGGATTCCATGCAGCTCCATCACTCCCTGATAGGCCGCAGTAACGGTCACAGCACTGCTCCACTTCTTATGACGGATCCCGCGCAGCTCCACTACTCCCTGGCAGGCCACAATAATGGCCACGATCCTGCTCCACTTCCTGCGACAGATACCGCACGATTCTCCCATCCGCTGGCAAGTCGCGACAACAGACGCCGCTCCACTCTCCGCGGCAGACTCCACATGGCACGCCCCGATGATAGCCACGGGTCCACTCCACTACTCTTCGCAGCAAACTCCGCCTGACCCTGGGCAGCCCACTGCCAGACGGTTACAGATGTCGCTATCAGGCTACTGCCCCCTCCTCCTATAAAAGGAGCCCCAGATACGTTATTCAATAAGCTCTAGTTTTTTACCTAAAAACTCTGCTAAATTCTCCGTTCGAGCACTCCATTCTTGTTGAGGCAGAGAACTGACTTGAGCGTCGGAGGGTCTTGCCGGAGCAACCCCACCTTCGGTTTAGACTTCCTTTGCAGGTTCCGGTGGCGACCGCGACTCCCTCGACTCCAGCTTCTCCGGCGCAAGCAGATTTTTGCACCAACAGGATTGGCGCTAGAGGAAGGGGGCGAATCTCCGCAGTACCCTTGTTCTTAAAGGAGCGCTCAACGGAGCCGCCTTTGATCGTCTCATCCGACATCCACTCCTTGTTTCCCCCACGGGATCCTTACTTGATGCCTCCCTGCAAGGCATCCACGCGATGGTCCATGGCCTCCGTGGCCAGATCTCAAGCTCCGGCCTCTCCTCCTGTTTCTCAACCTCCTCCTCCTCCTCCGGCGGTGGCGGTCGGCGCGGAGCAGTTTGACCTGCTGGCGCAGCAGGTCAGAGGCCTCACAGAAGCTGTGCAGGCTATGCAGCAGCAACAGCCGCAGGCATCGGTACGCCCGAAAAAGGCATCCTCGGAACACCAGAATCCGGCGGCGGGGCGGGCCACCTGGGCCAGCCGCCCCGTCCTTCCTGGGAAAATGAACCCGAGGGTGGAGAGCCCTCAATCGGACCATGACTCCACCCCTGGAAGATCCCTACCCCCATTCTGCCAGAGGATCCTCGAGACTCGAAGTCGGGAGGATTTTCTGGACCGGAGGCTCCAGGAGATGAACCGGCGAATCGAAGAGCTCCGCCATGCTCCCCCCGCTTATGGTGAGGATATTTGTACTGACCCTCCCTTCTCTCAAATGATCATGCAGGAACCGATCCCGCCAAACTTCAAGCTCCCCCAGTTCGAAAGCTACGACGGGACTTCGGACCCGGTTGATCATCTGGAGGCCTTCCGGATGATGATGCTGCTTCACGGTGCTCCCGATGCCATTCTATGCCGGGCCTTCCCGTCCACCTTGAAGGGAGCGGCGAGAAACTGGTACTCGGCTTTGAAATCGGGTACCATCTTTTCCTTTGATCAAATGAGCCATCAATTTGTGGCCCATTTTGTCAGCAGCCGGCGCCCCCAGAAAGGTTCGGAGTCCCTCATCAATATAAAGCAGAGGGAAGGGGAGTCCATTCGGGCCTACATCAACCGCTTCAACATCGCGGCACTGGAGGTCCGAAACTTGGACCAATCAGTTGCAATGGCCGCCCTGAAGGGTGGCCTTCAGAAGAATGACCTTTTATTCTCCCTGAAGAAGAAGTACCCCAGGGATTTTGCTGATTTGCTGGCTCGGGCTGAAGGATACGCCCGAGCGGAAGAAGCCTTCAAAATGAAGGATGAAGAGACAGCGAGGGAGCGGCAGGCGGGAGACTCGAGTAAGCCCGCAATTGAAAAAAGGCCCAGAGAAGCCCGACCGCATTCTCGATCCCCTCCTGGGCACAAGCGTGCCCATACTCCACCCTGGGTACGCAGGCAGAGAAGTCCGGATCGCGGGGTTCGGTGGGGTTCCCCATCGAGGAGATTCTGCAACTATGCCTCCCTCAATGCCTCGAAGGCTCAGGTACTGATGGAGGTCAGGAAGCAGCTCCCTAGGCCGGAGAGGATGCGCACACACCCCGGGAAGTGCAATCCCATCAAGTTCTGTCTCTACCATCGCGATCACAGCCACGACACGGAGGAATGCATCCAGCTCCGGGACGAGATCGAGGAGCTCATTCGGCGAGGTCGACTCGACAGGTTCATCTGACGCAGGCCTGAGGGTAGAGGAGATCGGCCAAGGGCCCTTCCGCAACCTGAACCACCAAGAAGGGAGGAGCAACCCGGGGACCGGCCTCCCATCGGGACCATCGACTCCATCACCGGAGGGCCTCAAGGAGGAGCAGACCTCCCACAACCGTGGAACTCAAAAAACTTGTAAATGTATCACTTACGATTTCACCTTGAATCTAAATTTCTTTCTACTTGACGTACTCTTCTCATTTGGCATGGATTTGTCACGACTGGATATAACCCCTTCAAACGCCTGAAACAAAGTTATGTTAGGAACGGGGGAGAACCTCATCCTAACATGCCTAAAATGAAGGCCCGGTTCTTTTAGACCGGATGGGGGGAGAGGCCTTACAGCGCCCTAATGTGCCCCCACAGCTATGTCAAGAACAGGAGGAGGACCTCATCCTGACATGAGCAAAGTCAAAGGTCCGGTTCTTTTAGATCGGATGGGGGGAGAGGCCTTACAATGCCCTAATGTGCCCTCACAGCCATGTCAGGAACAGGAGGAGGACCTCGTCCTGACATGAGCAAAGTCAAAGGCCCGGTTCTTTTAGATCGGATGGAAGGAGAGGCCTTACAGCACCCTAACGTGCCCCCACAGCCATGTCAGGAACAGGAGGAGGACCTCATCCTGACATGAGCAAAGTCAAAGGCCCGGTTCTTTTAGACTGGATGGGGGGAGAGGCCTTACAGCGCCCTAACGTGCCCCCACGGCCATGTCGAAAACAGGAGAAGAACCCCGCCCTGACTTGAGCAAGGTCGAAGGCCCAGACTCCTACGGGAGCCGGGCTTCGTCCGTGACTTCTGCAGCAAGGGAGACTCCACCCGGACTCCTACGGGAGCCGGGCTCCGTCCGTGACTTCTGCAGCAAGGGAGACTCCACCCGGACTCCTATGGGAGCCGGGCTCCGTCCGTGACTTCTGCAGCAAGGGAGACTCCACTCGGACTCCTACGGGAGCCGGGCTCCGTCTGTGACTTCTGCAGCAAGGGAGACTCCACCCAGACTCCTACGGGAGCCAGGCTCCGTCCGTGACTTCTGCAGCAAGGGAGACTCCACCCGGACTCCTACGGGAGCCGGGCTCCGTCTGTGACTTCTGCAGCAAGGGAGACTCCACAAGGACTCCTACGGGAGCTGGGCTCTGTCTGTGACTTCTGCAGCAAGGGAGACTCCACCCGGACTCCTACGAGAGCCGGGCTCCATCCGTGACTTCTGCAGCAAGGGAGACTTCACCCGGACTCCTACGGGAGCCGGGCTCCATCCGTGGCTTCTGCAGCAAGGAAGGCTCCGCCCGCCCTGGCAATGGCCCTTACGTGCCCCCGTCAGAACGGGGGGAGAACCTCGTCCTGATGGTGATGAAACCCGATCGCCCAACAAGATCGGATGAAGGGAAAAAGCCCCCCAGCGGCACCTCCACGCTCCTATGCAACCTCGCAAAAAGTGAGGGTAGGGCCCTCACTCGGAGAAGAGGAGGAAAATTAAAAAGGAAGGGTGACAAACTACGACGGAAACAGATGAAGGGCGAACCACACCAAAGACCTAAAGGACTTCATCTCAACAGAGACATGGAGTTCCTACCAAACACCCCCAGCCTCTAAAAAGACTCCCGACACAGGTCAGGAAGACAGCGACATCCCCGAAGTAATGCGGAGTCCGGACCGCCAAGCTCGGGCTTGCGGCCACGTACGACGAGGAAGGCAAGCTAACACATCGACGACTGGGTGCCTCCCAACGACGTCTACATCAGACAAGTCGAACGACAAGAAAAGTTCGACGGACGATAATCTAATACAATGCACGGATGAGGTAACACAAAACACCCTTTTCATTCCATTTTCGAAATACAAGCTACAAAGCCCGGAAGGCCAAGGAAAGAAAAGCAAAACAACGAAAAGAAAAGTAAATACATGAAAAGACAAAAGGATGGAAAGAGCTCTAAGGAGGCTCTTCTCCCTCCGACCTAGAGTTATCTGCTCCACCCCTCATCCAGGACTGCCTTAGATTTTCAATTTCTTCTTCTAGCTCTTCCCTTTTTTGCAGCGCGTCCTGGAGCGCCCGATGAAGTTGCTGGCTCTCGGCCTCCGCCTCTCGATGCCTCTTCCACAAGACCTCGATTTCGCCTCCGCGTCCGCGACGGCCCACTGCTCGTATGCCAGTTGAATCTTCAGTTGTTGCAGCTCGGCTGTCTTTTCCCCGAGGGTGATAGAAATCCCTTCGACGGTTCCTCTTAGGGACTGGAGCTCATCAGAATCCCGGACGGAAGTAAGCTGAGCCCTGCTGGCCAGCTGCCTCTGGAGATGGGCGACTTCGTCGGTCGCCGCCCTGAGTCTTCCTTTATATTCCTCCACCTGCCTGCGCCAGCTAGCTCGATGCACGTCGTGGCTCACCTTGGCATCCTGAAGCTGCCGCTGAAGGTCGGAGACCTTCTTCGACCACTCCTGGTCGCCGTCGACCCAAGCCAAGAGCCGGGATGAACTTCCTTCCAGCTGGCCGATCTTCCCCTTCGCGGCTGACAGTTCCACCTTGAAGGCGCTAATCCTGGCGGCCTGAGCCCAAATTCGGTCGCTGGCACTCTTCTTGCATTCCTCAAGCTCCTTCGCGAAATTCGCCTTCCTCCGGCTATACTCCATGATCCCCTTCACGTGGAGATTCCGAAAGTGGGTGGCCTCCGCGGTGGCTTCAGAATGACCTTCCCTCAATCTGCGAAGCTCACCCTCCATCTTCTTTGACTTCTTTGTCAAGTGAAGGACTTCCTTCTTCAGCCGCTGGATCGTCGACTTCAGCGGGATCCCCAAGGGCAGGGGAAGTGCTTCGGCAGGACACTGCCGTCGGAAAGCAAAAGCGTCAAAGCACGACTCATCGCAGGAAGAAAAGCAGAGAGAAGAAGGGGAGGGAGGAGAAGCCATACGCGATAAGAAATTCAACTTTATTGATTGGATGATTTTTGAAGACAAAAAAAAGAAAAAAAATTGTGATGAAATAAAAATACAAGGTCGGAGGTCTCAGACCTCAGGGGCGGGGGTTGGAGAACTCGGCATCCCCGGCAAGGGGGCTGCAATAACAGTGGCGGCTGGCGAGGGACTGGCCTCGTCTTCGGACTCCTCGCCTAGGAAGCTGAGGTCGAGCTCCAAAAATTTTCTGGCCACCTTCTCTTGGCAGAGCTCAAACCCCTTGATGAACGCCTCCTGGCCGAATTGGACATTCAGGTCCCTCATCTCCGCGGAGGCCTTGAATTCCTCTACCGCAAGGACTCTGGCCTCCGAGACCAGGATCGGAATCTGCTCAGTCAAGTTGGCGACCTCAACCTCCGCCCTTCTCGCCGACTCCTCCAAGGTCTGCCTCTCCTCCTCTCGGGCTTGTTTCTCTCTTTCCAGGGCCTCTTGGAGGGCGACTACTTCGGCCGTCTTTGCTTGGAGGCGAGCAACCTCAGCCCGACAGCACTCCTCCACCTGGAGGATGTCCCTCCTCGCACGGTTCACCACCTCGATATTGGCGAGGAGCTGGTGCCCAATCTGCAAGGGCGGCTAGGGGATCAGAACAAAGGCCGAATAGCCAGGTAAATAAAGATTTGCTTACCTCAAGGAAGGACCCCAAAGAGTCCCAGGCCCACTGCTCAGGATCGATGCGGTCGATCCTCTCGACGACGTCGGGCAGAATGCAGCCGTCGATCAACCGCCTGATCAAGTCCCTATCATTGAAGGGATTCTCTGGCCCCTCTTTGGAGCAGAGGGACTCGTCAGTGACAGTTCGACGGCTACTCACCCTGCGGGCCATCGATTTCCTTCTCTTCCCCCTCTCGGCCACGGGCGCCTCCATGGAGCGGACCCCCAAAACAGGGGCCCCGGTCAGCGGACTCCTCGAGGAGGCTCGGAGAGCCATTGCCTCGGCATCCGAGGGAATGTCAATCGCTGGAGCCGCCTGGGCGGGTGCGGCCAAGCTCGACTCTTCCGCCCTGGCCCTCTTCGCCGATCCGGAGGTCACAACACCCTTTCTTTTGTGGGCCCTGAGGCCCCTGGCAAGCATCCGCACTGCTTCGACGTCTATTCCTTAAAAAAAAAAAAAAAAAAAAGAGAGAGAAGAAGAAAAGGAGCAAACCAATCAATCGAGAGTCAAAAATTAAAAAAAAAAAAAGAGAAGAAAGAGAGAAGAAGAAAGAGGAGAAAATGAGAGAGAAGGAAGAAGAAAAAAAAAGAGAAAGAAAAGAAGAAGGGCAGAAGAAAAGAAGATAAGGGAAGAGATGAAGTACTCGCAGGATCCTGGGGGCTCAAGCCAATGTTGAACAAAAATTGCTCCCTCAGAAGATTGGGAAGGGAAGGAGTGGAGTAGGCAAGAAGCTTTCGGGCAGCCTGGAGGTCATCCTCCCCCAGGCTGGGGGCCCGACGAATGGAATCCCTCAGAGAGCCCCAAGGGGGCAGGCCCAGCCTCAAGGTCGGGCAGTGGACGAAGAGGTATTTCCCCTTCCAATTATGGATTGAAGAAGGGGCACCTTTCAGCAACCCCTTCTTGCTGAACTGGGGGGAGAAGTACCACCAGTCCTTCGCCGAAGGATGGCGCTTGAAAGTATAGAAGTGCCTAAACAGGGAGAGGGACGGTTGGACCTCGACTACGTGGCAAAGGGAGAGAAATCCTATCAAAAACCTAAAAGAATTCGGGGCCACAGAAGCCAAGGAGATGTCTAAGAAGCGGAAGAGGGCGACAACAAAGGAAGGAAGTGGAAGCCGGAGTCTGGCACGGAATGCCTCCTGATACAGACAAAAATGATCGGATGGGGGAGTGCTAGCCCGGTCAGAAGGGCTAGGCAGCTCCAGGTCGTACTCCAGAGGAACTCCATACTGAACCCTTATCAGAAGGAGTTCCTCCGGAGTCAGGAAACATGGAATGGCACCCGGTGCAAAAATCGAGCGGAGCCCAGCCCCAGATGCGGGTTCGTCTACAGAGCAAGGGACCTGGGGGTTTGAGATGGAAGAACTCCCGAAACTGCAGGGAGCAGAAGAGCCGGACGATATTTCGAGTAGCTTCGAATGAGGGCTCCAAAGATCTCGAAGAAGACAGACAGGATGAGGGGCGAGGGGTCACAGGAAACTAACTCGGAGGAATACAAAAATAATGGCAAAGAAGAAGTCCCTAAGCGGCGGGAAGAAGGTTGAAGGTGCTGGAACTAACCTAGATCGCTCTGAGGGACCGGAGGGACAAAAACAGGGACGATTCGGAGGGCGTCAACGGCTCGAGAAGATACCAACTGAAACAGGGCTCTCGAAGGGAAGGTAGACACTGATAAAACTCTGGAACGGAATAGGGCCCCTAAAGGTGGAAGGATGGGTTTAAATAGACCCTGGGATCCGACGCCATGATGATCGCGAATCCCCCCAGGCCAGCCCGCGCCCGACACGTGTCCCACTCCCCCCGACGGGCGGCTAAAAGCGGCTGACGAATCGACAGAGCCATTATGGCACCGTACCTGGACCAGTGTACCGACGGAAATTTCGAAGGGTCCCTTCGTATCATCCTGATTCGAAAAGACTCCAGCACGCGCACAATTAATGCCAAAATATATGGGGCGGCCGTGTGCAGGATTCGAGGGGACAACTTCGGCTATGCCAATCTCTCTATACTTTCTTCATTCAAAATACAAACTCGGAAGTAGGGGGACTGGTGTTGGGTATAAAATACCCATCGCCGAAGTTCTCAGCAGAATCAACTCCGAGAGGACTCCGCCCGGACTCCCACGGGAGCCGGGCTCCGCCCATGACTTCAACCTCAAGCGGGACCCCGCCCGGACTCCCACGGGAGCCGGGCTCCGTCGCCAACTTCGACTATCGGTAAGATCCGTCCGGACTCCTACAGGAGCCGGACTTCGCACCTGACTTTAATTGCAGGGGACTCCGCCCGGACTCCTACGGGAGCCGGGCTCCGCCCGCGACTTTAACTCCGAGAAGACTCCACCCGGACTCCCACGGGAGTCGGGCTCCGCCCACGACTCCAACCTCAAGGGGGACTCCGCTCGGACTCCCACGGGAGTCGGGCTCCGTCGCCAACTTCGACTGCCGGTAAGATCCATCAGGACTCCTACGGGAGCCGGACTTTGCACCTGACTTTAATTGCAGGAGACTCCGCCCGGACTCCTACGGGAGTCGGGCTCCACCCGCGACTTCAACTCCGAGAGGACTCCGCTCGGACTCCCACGGGAGCTGGGCTCCGCCCATGACTCCAACCTCAAGGGGGACTCCGCCCGGACTCCCCCGGGAGCCGGGCTCCGTCGCCAACTTCGACTGCCGGTAAGATCCGTCCGGACTCCTACGGGAGCCAGACTTCGCACCTGACTTTAATTGCAGGGGACTCCGCCCGGACTCCTACGGGAGCCGGGCTCCACCCGCGACTTCAACTCCGAGAAGACTCCGCCCGGACTCCCACGGGAGCCGGGCTCCACCCACGACTCCAACCTCAAGGGGGACTCCGCCCGGACTCCCACGGGAGCCGGGCTCCGTCGCCAACTCCGACTGCCGGTAAGATCCGTCCGGACTCCTACGGGAGCCAGACTTCGCACCTGACTTTAATTGCAGGGGACTCCGCCCGGACTGCTACAGGAGCCGGGCTCCGCCCGCGACTTCAACTCCGAGAGGACTCCGCCCGAACTCCCACGGGAGCCGGGCTCCGCCCACGACTCCAACCTCAAGCGGGACCCCGCCCGGACTCCCACGGGAGCTGGGCTCCGTCGCCAACTTCGACTGCCGGTAAGATCTGTCCGGACTCCTACGGGAGCCGGACTTTGCGCCTGACTTTAATTGTAGGGGACTCCGCCCAGACTCCTACGGCAGCTGGGCTCCACCCGCTACTTCAACTCCGAGAGGACTCCGCCCGGACTCCCACGGGAGCCGGGCTCCGCCCACGATTCCAACCGCAAGGAGGACTCCGCCCGGACTCCTACGGGAGCCGGACTCCGTCATCAGCTCTGACCGCTGTCGAACTTCAGCCGACGGATCTGTACTCCCAGGCAGGCCACAATAACGACCACGATCCTGCTCCACTTCCTGCGGTGGATTCCGCGCAGCTCCATCACTCCCTGACAGGCCGCAGTAATGGTCACAACACTGCTCCACTTCCTACGATGGATCCCGTGCAGCTCCACTACTCCCTGGCAGGCCACAATAATGGCCACGATCCTGCTCCACTTTCTGCGACGGATACCGTGCGATTATCCCATCCGCTGGCAAGTCGCGACAACAGACGCCGCTCCACTCTCTGCGGCAGACTCCACGTGGCACGCCCCGGTGATAGCCACGGGTCTACTCCACTACTCTTCACAGCAAACTCCGTCTGACCCTGGGCAGCCCACTGCCAGACGGTTACAGATGTCGCTATCAGGCTACTGCCCCCTCCGCCTATAAAAGGGGCCCCAGATACGTTATTCAATAAGCTCTACTTTTTTACCTAAAAACTCTGCTAAATTCTCCGTTCGAGCACTCCATTCTTGTTGAGGCAGAGAACTGACTTGAGCGTCAGAGGGTCTTGCCAGAGCAACCCCACCTCCGGTTTAGACTTCCTTTGCAGGTCCCGACGGCGACCGCGACACCCTCGACTCCAGCTTCTCCGGCGCAAGCGGATTTTTGCACCAACATAGATTAAGATTTGATTAAAGATTTAAGAGCCTAATTGGATTGGGTTTCATTTATCAATTGAGTCTAACTAAATTTGATTTGGTTGAAGATCAAGTTGAACCAAAAACCTAGAGTTCAAACTTTGTTGGACTCTCCCTAGCGCTAACCCCATGATGACACCAACTTTCCTCATGCTCAAAGAGTTTTAGCATGAAGTTTTCTCATGCCAAAAGAGATTGTCGCCCTTCCTATCAGACATCCAAAGATGTGACTAAATCTGGTGTATAAGGAATGTTCAATTCAGATTTGAATTTGATTTCTTATGTGGATGAGTTTTGACTTCATCCAAATACCTTGCCGCCCACTATTGTTCCCTCTTATTTTGTGTGATAATATGAGAGACATTTCATCATGGAAACATCTGATATTAGCATGGGTTTGGTGTGAAAAAATTGCCACATCCCATTGCTTTATGTCGCCCCCTTGGTTTAAGGATTTTGTTAGAGTTTGAATTCAAATATGATTTGAATTCGAACTAAAACTGATTTTCTAGTTTATCTTGGATGCCCACCTATGACAGATCTCTTTTGTGTGCGACAAAAGGAGGACTTTTACCATGAGAGACTTTTGAAGTTTCTTTCATGGTGAGAAGGGTTGGGATGTGATATCTTGGGTGTGAGAAATTTGAGAAGAGGAGTCTCTTCTTAGGGCTTGGGTTCTTCTTCTTCCTTAGGGTTTGACTATAGGGTTTAGGGAAAAGAGAAAATAAAAGAAAGGGGTTTCTTGTGTTCTACTTCTACCACATCCTTTTATGCCTCTGTTAGCATCCTTCTTCAACCTTCAAAAATATTCAAGAGGTTTGAAGGAAGGATCCAAATCAGCCAGCAAGGTGGTCTTCGCACGAGCTAGCACTCCTGAGGAGGCTGATCAGATTAGGACTTCGAGTGGACCATCCGTAGAGGTCGGAAATTCTATGCGGCTACAAGCAACTAGTGAGAACCTTCTTTACCATGTTTATCAATAGCAACAATTGTGGATCTGTGCCCAGGTATCGAGTTCTGAACTCGGATAGATATAGATTTGATCTATTACTTACATCCATGCATGCAGATTTTATTTTTAGATTTTATATATGCCATATATCATATCATAGATCCTAGAGTAGATTGATTTAATGATTAGATCATATGTATGTTTGATTAATATGATTAATCTAGTTATTTTTTGCTACATTTTGTTTCAAAATTTTTTTGAAATACATGCATGAAATCATCTACATTTTTCTTCATGTAAGGTGCTAGCACTTCGGTGGCCTCGGTGCTCCAATCAAGCCATCTCCATGTGGACACTAGCAAAGGTCAGGTGCTTGCGTGGCTACATTAAAAATCTCGAGCATCTATGGGATTCGATCTGAGAAAGATAATGAAAAGCGGTTCAGGTATAATCTTTTTCTTTCCTAGTTCTGATTTTAGATCTTATTGTAAAATTTATTCATGCATGTTAATAGATCCTTAGGTGATTTTTTGATTAGATCAAGATATGATTTTAATAGTAAAATAATTTTAATATCTATCTTCCACTATTTTCTTTCATTATGATGAAAATTTGTATGCGAATCACCTAGTTTTCCTTTAGAGCTTAGTCAGGACTTGATCCTGTAATCACTCCCAGACTCTTTCTTTTAGTTTGTCATAAATTATTATATGAACAAATTGAATACCTCCTTGCCAGAGCTGCTTAACATGCTTAAGATAGCTGAGAGTCATTTCAAGACAGAAAAGACTCCTCTTCTTCTAGTTGAGAAGAAGAAATTAGCAGGGAAGAAGGGTTCTCGAAAAAAGATGAACCGTAAAAGTAGCATTCCTAAGAGGAAGGTCTTCACAAATGGTAGCTATTTTCACTGTAGCAAGCAGAGACATTAGAAGAGGAATTATATGAGCTTTCTTGCAAATGTGAAGCATGATGCAAGTGTTGCATCAAAGATTTGTATATGATACAAACTAACTTTTCTTTGAGCAATTCAACTTCTGATTCTTAGGTATTAGATACCGTCTATAGTTCTCATATATGCAAATCATTATAGGGACTACAAAGAATTAGGAGCTTGAAGAAGGATGACTTCGAGCTTTGTGGTGTGAGTGGAGAGTTCATTCAAGCAGAAGCTATTGGCACCTATTTATTGTTATTACCTTCGGGCAAAATATTAGAATTGAAAGATTATTATTATATGCTCAATATCATTAGAAATATTATTTCTGTACCCTTGTTATTACAACATGGATATGAAATAAAAGCAAAGAGCAATAGTTGCTTTATTTTTCATTCTAATGAGTTTTATGAAAATGCATATGTGAATAATGGTCTCTTTATTCTTTCACTCAATGATAACATCTTTCTTATTGATGAAAATAAGAAAAGTAAGAGAGAAGTTGTGAATGTCATATTTCTCCGGTATTATCGACTTCATCATATTAGTGAGTCTAAGATAAACAAGATATACAAAGAAGAGTTCCTCGATCTTTATGATTTTGAATATTAAAAATTTATGAATCTTGTCTCATGAGGAAAATGACCAAATCTCTAATTTTTGGATATGTAGAAAGGGCAAGTGAGCTGTTAGGTCTTGTATATTCAAATATATGTGGACCTATGATGACTTAGGCTAGAGGAGGATGCTCATATTTCATTACTTTTACTGATGATCTATCAAGATTTGGATATGTGTATTTAATGAAACACAAATTTCAAATCTTTGATAAGTTTAAAGAATATCAAAGTATGGTTGAGAAATAAATTGAAAAAAATATTAAATATTTTCGATCAGATCGAGGAGGAAAATACTTATCTAGTGAATATCTTGATTATCTTAAGAAAAAAAAAATTCTCTCTAAATGGACACCTTCTTATACTCCATAATTAAATGGTGTAGCAGAAATGAGGAATCGCACCTTGTTAGATATGGTGCAGTCCATGATGTGCTTCACTGACCTTTCTGACTCTTTCTGAAGATATGCCCTAGAAACTACTGCTTATGTATCAAACAGAGTACCTTCTAAGTCTGTTTGCAGCACTCCATATAAAATATGAAAAGAAAAAAAATCTAATCTTAAACTTCTTAAGATCTGAGATTGTCCTATTTATGTCAAGAATATTTTTAGACATAAGTTAAGTATTAGATCAGACAAATGTAGATTTATAGGTTATTCTTAGGAGAGTATTGGATACTACTTTTACATTCTACTGAACAAAGGGTGATTGTTAGTAGGCATGCTACCTTCTTAGAAAGAGAATTTATCTAAGATAGGGGTATTAAGAGGATAATTGAACTTGGAGAAGTTCAAGACCTACAAACTAATTCTCTTCAACTTATAAAATGGTTCACAAGATGATCCTTAACCTTCAATACCTATTAATGAGATACATCCACAACACACACTTCCTCTCTGAAGGTCAATAATAGTGTGAAATGCACCTTTAAGATATGGATTTATCATTGGAAATGACAATGAAACCCCAATCATTAAGGATGATGATTTTTTGACCTATTCAGAAGCTGTCAAGAGTAGGGACTCTGACAAATGGCTTGAAGTCATAAAATTCAAGATGGACTCTATGTACTCCAACCAAGTATGGATTTTGGTTGATGTGCCAGAGGGTGTAACCCCAATAAGGTGCAAATGGATCTTCAAGAGGAAGATTGGAGTGGGTGGCCAAGTTGAAACATATAAGGCTAAGCCAGTGGAATAAGATTTCAGGCAAAAGGAAGGAATTGATTATAATAAAATCTTTTCACTAATAGCAATGCTCAAGTTTATTCGGATTTTGCTTGCTATAGTTGCATATTATGACTATGGAATCGGACAAATGGATGTAAAAACTGCCTTCCTTAAGTGTATCTTAAGGAAGAAGTTTATATATCACAACTAGAGGGTTTTATCTTTGGTGGGAGAGCAAACCAAGTATGAAGCTAAAGAAATTCATTTATAGATTAAAACACGCATCGAGGAGCCAAACATCCATTTTGATGAAACAGTCAAAGAGTTTGACTTCATCAAAAATATGGATGAATCATGTGCGTATAAGAAGACTAGTGGGAGTGCCATTGTCTTCTTAGTTTTCTTTGTGGATGACACACTTATTATTAGAAATAATATCCCATTAATGCAATCGATCAAAGGTTAGCTATCTAAGAAGTTTTCTATGAAAGACTTGGATGAAGCATTCTATGTACTAGGTATAAAGATCTATAGAGATAGACCAAAGAGGATGCTAGGCTTATCTCAATCTAGGTACGTAGATTTTATGTTGAAGAGGTTCAACATGAAGGAAAGTAAAAAAGATTACTTGTGTATGAGTCAAGGGATCTCTCAAAGAAGATGTCTCCTAAGACACTTGAAGAGAGAGAAAGAATGAGTTGTCACTACAAAAAAACTGAGATATACCCATAAAAAGATACATGGGTAAAGACCTAAAAAACATGGGGATACGCCTATACCCACATTGGTACAAATGTTTGGTTAAACATGGGTATGTCCAGCATGGGTGAAGTTTATACCCACATTGTTTCTTTTTGTGTGTGTATCCCTTGCTTTATCCATATAACATCTAACATAGGTGAGAGTGTATCATGGGTATAGACCAAATATACACCCTCCTTTATTAAACATGGATAACTAAATACACACAAATTAGAATTCTTGAGAGTTACCAAAGCATGGATATAAATGGACCTCTACTATCAATAATAAAATAGAGATATATAATTGATCGCTGTCGTAGGCGGTCAAGAATAAAAACCAACTCAAACTATATAGATAGGGTGAGTAGGGATCATTTTCACGGGGATCTAGGGCAATTATCTCTTTTTTTTATGAAAAAAAAAAAGAATTGATTGTAGAAGGATTAACAAGAAATAGAATAGCAAGAAATCAAAAGTGTAAATTAAATTATGAAAGAAAATAATTCAAAAAAATAACTCAGGAATTTTGAATCCACCATGCAAAGAGATTTACTTTCTTTCTTTTTTTATATTGTAATATTTAATTCTTGTAATTATGGTATTAGTATAGTTTATCTCTAAGAGATACGGACTGTATCAGTAGATTACAGCTCATCCTATTGGAGTATAAACTATCTAAATTTAATTACAAGATCTAAGATTCAATCTAACATACTATAATCTATCTCTCTAAAGCACATACCGTATCCAGAGATCACGGCACGTCAATAGAGGGTATAGGCTGTGTAGACTGGATCAATATCTCAAAAGAAAATAAAAAGATATGAAATAAAAATATAATTTTATTGTATAAAAATTAAATACAAAAAAAAGAAAATAAAAATTTATTTACAGGCTTTATCATACTCCTGGATTGAAGGGATTTAGCCACGCATCAAGCTCTCTAGCTCCATAATCTCCCAATAATTGATCCCTAAAGCTCTTTGAATTTTTTTCTTTATTTTTTTCTTGCTTTTTCTATGATTTTTTCTCCTCTTAAAGCTTATTCCCAGACCCCTTATTTGTAGATGAATTTTTCATAAGTTTTTGGTAGGAAAAGGAGTCCTAAAACCCTTAGAAATCGTATAGAAACCCTTAGAAATTTTTTTGGCCATCGGATCAGGCTTGGACCGCTCAGATTTGTCCAAAAATCAGCCTTTTACTCCTTATAAGGGTCGGATTCGATTCTGACCGTCTGATTTGGGTTCAGATTGGTTCTGGGCTGTCGGATCGTGCCATATATCTTCTCTTATAAACCAGCAGCAAATGTGGACCGTCGGATCTGGGTCAGGATGGATGTCAGCCGTTGGGTCGCACAAAAGAGGCTTCCATCGCCCATAGACCATGCCTGTAGACCGCATGAAGTTTCTGGTGGATCGCGCCCTAGCTCTATGAACTGACCAGCCGGTCCACCATGCATCGGAGGCTATTTTTAAGTTTTTTTAAGATATTTTGGCTCTGTTTTTGCTTCGATTTTTATCTGAAAAATTGAAAAAATATACATTAAATTTTTTAATTTTTTTTTTATTTTGGTGCTTAAATTACTCAATTAAATTAACATCTTATTTTTCATAAATATATCTAATTTCATATTTTTTTTCTAAAATTATTTATTTTTTTAAAAAAATTAATAAATTCATGAAATTAGGTTTTTAAGAAGATGTTAACACCATAAATTATCAAAAATATCTATAATAAATATAAAAATATATCACTTATCACACCCTCCAACTTGAACTTTACTCATCCTCGAGTAAAAAAAGAATTTAGATTTAAGTATCATTTAACTTAAAGTCTCAAATTTCACCAAATAATTTTAAAAAAAAGCCATTAATATATAGTAGAACATGAGTAAGGTATGTCATTGGAGTATTAATACTAATTAATATAAGAGTTAAACTAAGAATACTATTTTTTTTTGAATTTTTTCTAAATTTTTTCTATCTTTATCTTTAAATCATTAACCTTCTTATGGACAAGTACATTATTACTTTCATCCTTCATTTATTGAACTTTTTTTTTTTAACGTTGTATTGTTATTGAGTGTCTTAACCCCTTAAGCTTTCTGTTTAATCCATGTAGCGAGTTTTCAGCCAATGACTCCCAAACCAGATGGCTTTAGGGCACTAGATATAGAATATCCCTCAGACCTACTTGCTCAAATCAAACAGACTATGAGTTAAAACTAGCTTTACAACAAAGCTTCTTTATCCTTCATACCTTTTGATGTGAAACTCAATGCTTGCTTAGGCAAAGAGGCTCGGTTACTCAGCATGAACTACTTGGAAACTTTTTTTTTTGAATATATGAAGAAACGTATAGTTACCCTACATAACTCCATAAGAAGTAAACTCTTCTTTGATACTGGTAAAAAAATTTAGAAATACTCAAAGAAAACTGTTTTAAGTTTCAAACATAACTCTTTATTAAGTTTTCTTAATACTTGATTCCTCAATATCTCACAAACTCTCTAATCTGTACATCAATTTTCTTTTAAAAATACTTGGTTTAACTCAATTCTTAAATATAATCTGGTGCTTAAATGCTAAATATTAACTTACTTGAGAACTTTTAAATTTTTTTTTTTATTCTTCTCCCCCAACTTAATTGACATTATCCTCAATGGAGTAAAAAAAATGAAGGGTGCATAAAAAGAAAAAAGAGAGATGTTACCAGATCCAGAAGCTTTTTTCAAAATTGGTGCTTCCCCTATCTTAGCCAATATTGCCTTCAAATCCATACAAAGCAAGCCTTGATTAACCTGAACATAATGCAAAAGAAAGTAAAAACAAAAACTGAAAACTGAGTTGCCTCCCCGAAAATGCTAAGTTTAACGTCTTCAGCCAGACTGAACCTGGGATACAGAATCAATTTGAATAAATAGGCTCATGGAGAACCATGGCCTCCTCCTTAATTTTAGTAGGCAATTCCAAGAATGATTTCAATCATTGTCCATTTACTTTAAAATTAGCACCATTGCTTGGGTTTTTGATTTCTACAGCTCCATGAGAAAAAACCTCTTTTACAACATAGGGCCCTGTCTATCTAGATCTATGTTTTTCAGAAAATAAATGTAGCTTAGAGTTATACAAAAAAACTTTTTGACCAGATGAAAATAATTCTCTAAGGATTGCTCGATCATGAAACACCTTAGTTCGTTCTTTGTATATCTTAGCATTGTCGTATGCCTCATTCCTGATTTCCTCAAGTTCATCAATTTGTAACTTCCTATGTTGCCCAGCCTCATCTAGATCCATGTTTAACTTTTTGATGGCCCACATAGTCCTATGTTCAAGCTCTACTAGCAAGTGACATGCTTTACCAAACACAAGCCTGTAAGGAGACATTCCTAAGTTGGTTTTAAAGGCAGTGCGATGTGCCCAAAGAGCATCTACTAGCTTCAATGACCAATCTTTTCTATTGGTGCTTACAGTCTTCTCTAGGATTTGTTTGATTTGACGATTTGAAACTTCAACTTGTCTACTAGCCTGGGGGTGATAGGGTGTGGCCAATTTATGGGTGATGTTGTATTTCTTCATCAGGGTTGTAAAGGTTCGATTACAAAAATGTGTTCCCTGATCACTTATAATGGCTCTAGAAATTTCAAAATGAGAGAGAATTTTTTTTAAAAAAAATTGATATTAATTTTGCTATCATTCAATCTACACGGTATAGCTTCTAACCATTTAGACACATAATTGACAGCTACTAAGATATATTCATTTTCAAAAGAATTTAGAAGTGGTCCCATGAAATCAATTTTTCATACATCAAAAATCTCAACAACTAAGATCGGATTTAATGGCATCATATCTCTTTTTGTGATCCATCCAACTTGTTGATATCTAGTGCAACTTTTATAGTACTCATGTACATCTTTAAACAAATTGGGCCAGTAAAATCTACATTGAAGAACTTTTGCAGCAGTTTTCTTGGTGGCCACCACAGGCTTGGTCATGACAAAAAGATAAGATACTGTTGATCTCGTGGTTCGAGATACATCTTCTAATGATTTGATTAGGATATTGTTTAAACAGATATGGATCATCCTAAATAAAATACTTTACTTGGGCAAAGAATTTGTGTTTGTCCTAAGTGTTCCAATAAGAAGGAATCCTACCAGTGGCCAAGTAATTGACAATATCAGCTACCATAATTCTTTGGTCACAGACATGAGATGTTCATTAGGAAAAGACTCTTCTATTGATGGTTCGTTAGAGGGTGCATCAGTCAATCAGGACAGGTGATTAGCCACTCCATTTTTAGTTCCTTTTTTATCCCTGATTTCTAGATCAAATTTTTGAAGAAGTAAAATCCATCAGATCAAACGTGCTTTTACATCTTTCTTTGTCAAGAGATGTCTAATGGCTGAGTAATCAGTGTATACAATGACATGTGACCCAACCAAATAAGATCTAAACTTTTCTAGGGCAAAGACAATAGCCAAAAACTCTTTTTCAGTAGTTGAATAGTTAAGCTGCGCATCATTAAGGGTTCTACTAGCATAATAAATAACTCATGACAGTTTATCAATTCTTTATCCTAAAATAGCTCCAATGGTATGATCAGATGCATCACACATGAGTTCAAAGGGTTGAGTCCAATTAGGTGGATGAATGATGAGTGCAGATGTCAGTGCTTTTTTAAGATGCTCAAAAGACTCGAGGCACTCAGAAGTGAAATTAAATTTGATGTCTTTGGCAAGAAGATTGATCAGTGGTCGAGCTATTTTGCTAAAATTTTTGATGAACCTCCTATAGAAGCCAGCATGTCCTAAGAATGAGTGAATTTTTTTGACTGATTTGGATGGTGACAGATTTACAATCAAATCTACTTTGACTTTATCTACTTCAATTTCCTTCTTTGAGATAACATGGCCAAGTACTACACTTTTTTTGACCATAAATTGATATTTTTTCTAATTAAGCACTAAGTATTTCTCCTTACACCTTTCTAAGACCAATCTTAAGTGATGTAGGTACTCGAGAAGATAGAGCCAAAGATGAAAAAATCATCCATGAATATTTCTAGAAATCTCTCAATCATATCAGAAAAGATGCTGACCATGCACTTTTGAAAAGTAGATAGAGCATTACATAAACCAAAGGGCATACATCTATAGGCAAAAATTTCAAATGGACAGGTAACTGTGGTCTTCTCTTGGTCCTTTGGTGCTATAGGAATCTGATTATAGTCGGAATATCCATCAAGAAAATAATAGAACTCATGTCCGGCTAGCCTTTCCAACATTTGATCAATAAATGGTAGGAGAAAATGGTCCTTTCTTATAGCCGCATTTAATTTTCTGTAATCAATACAAACTCTCGATCCAGTTAGGACTCTAGTCGGCACTAACTCATTTGCTTCATTTTGGACCACTGTTACCCCAGATTTTTTAGGCACTACTTGAATTGGGCTAACCCATAAACTATCTAAAATAGGGTAGATAATTCCATTGTCTAATAACTTGAGAATCTCTTTCTTCACTACCTCCTTCATAGCTAGGTTAAGTCTTCTTTGGGGGTCTCTAATTGGTTTGGCTTCCTCCTCTAAATAAATTCGATGTTGGACAATTGAAGGGCTGATCCCTTTGATGTTAGCCATGGTCCAGCCTATGGCTTTCTTATTCTCTTTGAGGACAGCTAAAAGTTTCTCCTCTTGGATTTGATTTAGGTCTGATGCGATAATCACGGGTAGGGTTTCTGATGGACTTAGATATGCGTATTTGAGATGCTAAGGGAGTATTTTGAGTTCTAGTTTAGGTGCTTCCTCAATCGATGGCTTGTGTATAGGTTCATCTATCCTCACAAGTGATTCAACAGGTGGTTGCCATTGTGGATGAACTCTCTGATCACTAGATGGAGATATTTCATAAGTTATTTCAAATTTTTGATCTGACTAGATATTACAGTCAAAATCTTCTTCCCCTAGGTCAGTGGTCTCATAGATCTTATCTTGAATTAGATTTACATCAACGAGTTGGTCCCTTTTTTTTCAAGATTGAAAATATTAAGATCAATGGTCATATTTCCAAATGAGAGTTTCATGAGTCCATTACGATAATTGATTAAGGCATTGGTGGTCACTAAGAATGGTCTTCCTAAGAATACTGAAATGTGACTTTTTGGATTAATCTCGGTTCAGTCTCGAGGATCATAAAATCCACAGGATAAATGAAATTACTTACCTTGATTAATACATCTTCCATAACTCCTTTGGGGACCCTCACTGATCGATCTGCCAATTGTAATATAATTTCTATAGGCTTTAATTCTCCTATCCTCAATTTTCATAGATCGAATAAGTTAGGATATTCACACTAGCCCCTAAGTCTAATAAGGCCCTGTCAATAATGGTTTCCCCAATAACACAAGAGATTGTAGGAGACCCTGGATCTTTGTACTTGACAGGCATGTGGCTTGATAGATATGAGCTTACACTAGCCGCCAAGAAGGCTTTTTTGGGAACATTGGTGGTCTTCTTCTTTGTGCACAGGTCTTTGAGAAATTTGGCATATGTGGGAACTTGTTGGATCATATCTAATAGAGGGATATTCACTTTCACTTGTTTAAACATCTCTAAGATTTGATCCATATGGGCTGAGTGTTTGTTGGACCTAAGTCTATTTGGAAAAGGAGCTACAGAATTGGTGAGTGATGTCTCAAATTGCTTAATCCCTGATGTGGATTCTTCAAGTGGCTTGGATGGTTTGTTAATCTCTGTTGACTCCTTAGACTTATTTGGATCCTTAAACTCGGTCTGATCGATCACTTGCTCATGAGGTGGTTTAGACAATGGTTCATCTTGATCTTCAGGTATACTAACATGGTTGTCTACTTATTTTTCAGATCTTAAAGTATGAATTGCATTTAATTAGTTGATCTGGGCTCCTTGTTGTGGTCCTTGATTATTCTGGGTCCTAGGATTAGCCTCGGATTGACTCGGTAATTTATCTTTTTCTCTTTCACTTACAGTCGTGGCTAATTGATCTAATTGCATCTCTAAACGGGTAATAGCCTGGGTGTTGGAAATTAAAAACTGGCCTGTGGTCTGCATGAAGTTGTTCAGTGTAGTGTTGGTGCTAGTAGATGATTTTGCTAGGATTTTCAGACTCTTTTTTAACGAGTTAAGCCTTTGATCATTGCTGAAACCTGATGAGATATTTGATGATTGAGTGGGTCTGGGGTTGGATTAAGTGAAAGCAGGTCTAATTGAGTTGGACCCTTGTGACCAAAAAAAATTGGGGTCATTCCTCCATCCTGGATTGTATGTTGGTGTGTAGGGATCATTTATGGGTCTTTGATAGGCTGCGTTCACCTGTGCTACTTCATTCTTGGCTAGACCCATCAAGAAAGGACATCCTTCCATCGTGTGGTCTGTGGCATTACACCCATTGCAAGTTGTTATTGCAACTTGATTCACTTGGGTGTGTTCCTTGAGTTCTAGAGCCTCTATCCTACAGATCAAAGATGCGAATTTAGCCTCTTCAGCTAGGGAAGGTTGAACTTGATATACACCCCCTCTTGAAGGTATGTGTCTGTCGGGTTCCCTAGTAATCTCCCATTGTAGGCTCTTTTCTGTTAGGTCCTTTAGAAATTGCCAGGCTTCTATGGATTCTTTATTCATGAATTGACCTTAACACATTGATTTTAACATGATTCTTGAGTTTGGGTCTAGTCCTTCATAAATGATTTGACACAGCCTCCAAGTTTCATTCTATGGTGTGGGCATTGACTCAAAAGGTTCTTAAAATGATCAAAGCAATTCCAAAAAGACTCACCTGGTAATTGATAAAATTGATTAATTTTATTCCTAAATTTGGCAGTTTTATGGTGTGGAAAAATTTTTTTTAGGAACACTCTAACAAAACCCTCCCATGATGCGATGGATTGATTAGAAAGACTGTATAACCACTTTTTGGTACTATCCTTGAGGGTAAAATTGATCAACCTAAGTTTTACAGCATCCTCAGTGAGCTATTGAAGCCACATCATGGCGCATACTTCCTCAAATTTTCTTATAAAAATGTATGCATCCTCGATTTCGGTGAATTTGGAAAGCATGTTTATGATCTGAGGTTTGATTTTAAAATTGGCATCAGTTTGTGGCAGTCGGATACATGAGGGTTGGACTGTCCCAACTGGATAGCAAAGGTCTTTCAAGACCCTAGGTTCATGTTTGGGTTCACCCATGGTGGGCTTAAGGTCTACTGGACTCGATACAAAGTTTGGATCTATTCTCACTAATCGACCAGATAACCTTGTCTATGAAGAAATTTGAAAATTTTCAGTTATTTTTATAATTTTTTTGTTTTATTATTTTTTAAAGAAGAGAAAATAGATGAGAAAAGATTCTAAAGATGGGGGCCTAAGGAGTCCTAAATCTAGAGACGATAGAGAAGAGCATTTTAATTAGGGTTAATATTTATAGGTTAGTAGTCACGTTATACAATCAATCCTAACTAAGGGTAACCCTAGATCTAGATAGCTCCTAACTTGTTAAGGTTGCCTTTGAGCACTTTAAGTAAAAGACTAGCCACTCAACTGGTCAGATAAGTGTAAAGTCGGTGGGGGTCCCCCGTTGCTTTCCTTAGACACCAATTGAGTTGGCCAGATAAGCGAACGGAATCAATTAAATAACCACCTTCCTTCAGGACGTAGTTTTTGAACTATTTTTCTAGACATCAATCAAACTGACTAACCCTAACCCGATTTTACTCTTAGGATCCCTTGTCCTGTTGAGCTCGAAAGTCCTTAGGGGCCAATGTCTAATTGATTTTAAGTTAAGATTTAGGTCAATGCAATATGCAGAATGGTGGTTTGTTGGCCAAAAAAGGGTGATGAAATCTTCACTTTATCTTATTTAGGGTTTGTGCCCTTAAGATATTTTATGGACTTATGTAATGTAAGAAGAAAAGATGACCAAATTTGATAGTTAGTTAAGAGTAAATTGATTTGATTTATTTTTTAAGTTTTGTGATTAAGTATCTAATTCCTTAAGTAGATTATGAGGTATCAATGTAAAGATTTTTTTTTTTTTAAAAAAGTAAGTTTGATTAAAGAACTAAGTAAGTTAGAAAGAAACTAAGAAATAAAAAAATTATTTATTTATTTTTTTAAAAAAATAATCATGCCTAGATCTCCGATAATGACACCAAAATTTGATTACTGTCGTAGGTGGTCAAGAATAAAAACCAACTCAAACTATATAGATAGGGTGAGTAGGGATCATTTCCATGGAGATCTAGGGCAATTATCTTTTTTTTTTTATGAAGAAAAAAATAAAAGAGAATTGATTGCAGAAGGATTAACAAGAAATAGAATAGCAAGAAATTAAAAGTATAAATTAAATTATGAAAGAAAATAATTCAGAGAAATAATTCAAAAATTTTGAATCCACCATGCAAAGAGATTTACTTTTTTTTTTATATTATAATATTTAATTATTATAATTATGGTATTAATATAGTTTATCTCTAAGGGATACGGACTGTATCAGTAGATTACAGCTCATCCTATTGGAGTATAAACTATCTAATTCAATTACAAGATCTAAGATTCAATCTAACATACTACGATCTATCTCTCTAAAGAACGTACCATATCTAGGGATCACGGCACGTCAATAGAGGGTATAGGCCGTGTAGGCTGGATCAATACCTCAAAAAAAAAAAAAAGATATGAAATAAAAGTATAATTTTATTACATAAAAATTAAATACAAAAATAAAAAAATAAAAATTTGTTTACAGGCTTCATCATATTCCTGGATTGAAGGGATTTAGCCACGCATCAAGCTCTCTAGCTCCATAATCTTCCAATAATTGATCCTTAAAGCTCTTTGAATTTTTCTCTCTATTTTTTTCTTACTTTTTCTCTGATTTTTTCTCCTCTTAAGGCTTATTCCTGGACCCCCTATTTATAAATGATTTTTTTATAATTTTTTGATAGAAAAAAGAGTCCTAAAATCCTTAGAAATCATATAAAAATCTTTTGAAATTTTTCTGACCGTCGGATCAGGCTTGGACCGCTCAGATCAGCCCAAAAATCAGCCTTTTACTCCTTATCAGGGTCAGATTCAATTCTGACCATCCAATCTGGGTTCGGTTGGTTCTGGGCCATCGGATCGTGCCATATATCTTCTCTTATAAACCGACAGCAAACATGGACCGTCAGATCTGGGTCAAGATGGATGTCAGCCATTGGATCGTGCAAAAGAGGCTTCCACCACCCATAGACCGTGCCTGTAGACCGCATGAAGTTTCTTGTGGACCACTTCGTAGCTCTGTGGACCGACCGACTGGTCCACCATGCACCGGAGGCTATTTTTAGATTTTTTTAAGATATTTTGGCTTCGTTTTTACTCTGATTTTCATCTAAAAAATTGAAAAAAATATGCATTAAATTTTTTAATTTTTTTTTCATTTTGATTGTTAAATTACTCAATTAAATTAACATCTTATTTTTCATAAATATATCTAATTTCATATTTTTTTTCTAAAATTACTTACTTTTCAAAAAAAATTAATAAATTCATGAAATTAGGTTTTTAAGAAGATGTTAATACCATAAATTATCAAAAATATCTATAATAAATATAAAAATATATCACTTATCAATAATCAAATTTTAGATGTTACTGTACTGTCCAATTTTAAAATGTAGATCATTTATAATAATAAATAAAAATAAAAATAGTGCATTGGTAACTTATTTAAGCATCTTGTACCACTGAATAACATATAAAGACTAGTAGCTTCAAAGAGATGAAACAACTACAAATAAGATAATCTTCATCATTATATAAAGAGAACTGAACATACATAATGAGCACAGGAAGGGTGGCGTAAGGTGCTTGTTCCATTCGAATTTGAATTCATTTCTAATTAGGTTCTTGACCCAATCAAATTAGGTTAGACCCAATTAGATTACCTAATCCAATTAGGTAACAAATGATCTTGATTAAATCCTAATCAAATCAGAAATTAAGCAAGCTCGAATTAGGAATCGAACACCCTTAGCGATTAGATCATATCATAACCTATGGGGTAAAATCAAATTGAATCCAATTCAATTGGATTTAATCCAAACCTTAATGCTTAATCAAATTGAGCTAATTAATAATCTAGTTACTAATTAGTCCTCCTATAATTCATCAACAATTAGTGAATTAATTTATTGTAACTTTTGCACAAAGTCAATCATCAATCGAATTGACAATTATATCCTAGAATGATTCTCAATCATTGATCAGCCATATGATCAATCAAAAATTTTTTTTGAGTGTGATCCTATAGGTTCAAACCTAAGCTGGTAGTATAAGAATAATCTTTCTATACCAATCAAAGTAACCATCTAGTAATGGTACCCGACATCTGGATAGGTTGAAGGATTGCAAAGCATCATTCAAGAACTCATTGGTATATAATTACCGTATAATTCATTTCTTTGATCTTAATACTCAAGGGGACCTGAGGTTTAACTGTCAACCCCAGAACAATCAACTATGTTGTATTTCAACCTTTGAAATCCATCATATAGATTATCCTAGCCAAGATTTTATTAAATTGAAACACACTGATGCATTAACTCCTATTTATTCGGAGGGGTCAATTCTATCTTGACTCACAGACTGACTCCGTAAGTACTTGACTATGCTCAGAAATCTTTCAAATTTTGAATTAAAAATTTAGGTAGTCTGGCACCAAAGCATAGTGAGTTGCTTGCAAGTCACCATGGTGATTTCAGATCAGAGGGATACTTATACCCATATCCTTCGTGAGCTATTCTTGACAGCAGAGTGCTCAGCAGTTGATCACATTCAATGAGCTATACTCCTACATCTCATTTGTATATCATATCAGTGTCTCCATACCTCTTGGTTATGAAGACAATTAATGCATATGACACACAACGACCTATACTCGATAATCACTATTATCCTAGTAATAGCATATCATTTGATTGTGAACTTATTTCAAAGACTAAATGATGTATTCTCCTATATCGATTAGGATAGTCCTAAGGACTTCATCACAACATTGGAGTTCATTAAGAAGATGTATCTATTTTATGATGAAAAAGTTATATAATAATTTTATTAATTTATCAATTCATATACATTTATATAATGAGCTCAACCATCAATAAACTGATGATTGGTTTTGGGACACAATTCCCAGTAGTCCCTACACTATTGATCTCCATGGACTCCATCTCAGATTTCATGATCTCAATCCATTTCTTAGAGTTAGGCCTTTGCATGGCATCCATGTAGGTAATCGAATCCTCATCATTCTCATCGAGTTCAATAGGATCACTATCTTGGACCAAGAAATCATAGTATCTATCCAACTGATGTAGTACTCTATCAGATCTTCTTAAAGGTACCTCAACAATGGGCTTTGGATTTAATCTAATCAAATCTGGTTCTATATTCTCACTGGTCTGTGTCGGTTCTTCTACCTATCGAACTTCATCAAGTTTAACCTTAAAGGTATTAGTTTCTTTACTAAGAAATTTTCTTTCAGAAAAGACTGCTTTATTACTGACGAACACCTTTTGTTCATCTGTAAGATAGAAGTAATATCCCTTAGTTTTCTTGAGGTACCCTACAAAATAACACTTATCAAACCTAGATCTGAGCTTGTTGGTCTGTAAATATTTTATATAAGCTGGACAACCTCAAATCTTAAGGTGAGAGAGTGTTAGCCTACATCCAGTCCATATCTCATATGAAGTTTTTGTGACGATTTGCTCAAAACATTGTTCAGAACATAGCACGCAGTCTCAAATGCATAATCCTAAAAAGAGATAGATAAATTTGCAAACCCCATCATGGATCGAACCATATCTAACAGAGTTCAATTCCTTCTTTCTGACATCTCATTATGTTGTGGTATCTCTAGAGGGGTATATATTGTGAGAGAATCTCATTCTCCTAAATATATTAAAAATTCATTGAAAAGATATTCACCTCCTCGATCTGATCGAAGAATTTTAATACTCTTTCTAATTTATTTTTCTATCTCATTATAGAATCATTTGAATATTTTAAATGATTCAGACTTATGCTTCATAAGGTAGATATACCCATACCTTGATAGGTTGTCAGTAAATATAATGAAGTAGTAATATCCTCCTTTGGCTGCTATATTTATAGGTCCACATACATCACTATGTACTAGATCTAGAACATCACTGGCTCACTCATCCTTTCCAGTAAAGGGTGACTTGGTCATCTTTCTAAGTAGACAGGACTCATATGTCGGCAATGATTCATAATAATTGATATCGAGGTTTCTCTCTTTAGCTAACTATTTATCTTATTCTTATTTATATGATCGAGCCTACAATGCCAAAGATAGGCATCTGTGACATTATCTATTTTAGGCATTTGTTTGATGTATATATTAGACTAACAGGCCGTGATAAAATATAAATGCCATGTTTCAATTATCCACACATAATCATGACACCATTCATTATGATATCAAAAAAAAATTTTTATTAAAAAATTATAACCATCCTTGGCCAAAAGGTCTATAGAGATTACATTCATAAGAAATGATATACAATAATGACAATTATCTAAAACAATGACATTTGAATTGAGAGCAAGTTGAAAATTTTCTAATGCTAGAACTGAAACAACTCTTCCATCTCCAACATTCAGGAATCATTTGCTATTTCCAAATTTTTTACTAACTTGAAGTTCCTATAATGAATTATAGATATGAATCTGACTTTCGATATACAATACTCAGCTAGTAGTATTATAAATAGAAAAATTACAAGGTATTATCATATAAGTATCTTATCCAATAATTCTTTGCTGATTTCTCTTCCTAGGCCTGTTCAGATAAAAAAAAATTAGATATTGAAAGAATTATGCCCTACAAGCCAATTACAAATGGGATGCGATAGAGTGTTTATTGTAATTTATCTTTCAAATTTATGTAATTGACATTAATATTATTAATAAAATTGATATTTTTTATTCATTATATGCTGCATCTTATTAATTTTAAGATTATAATGAACCTCATATGTCTGGGCAATGATTTTAGGGCCATGATGAGATCACGCTAGTGAGATCTAAATCTTTGATAGCTTTGATCTAAAATATTTTTAGTCATTGGTACATTGAGTCGGGGATCAATGATATCGGTAAGACTGACATGTCCTATGTATGCTCAGAAATGAGGGTGGTTGATCTTAGAGTCACTTGTATGGTGACACTAATACAAGGATATAAGTGCTCACTAGAGAATGAGTTCACTGAATTGACCTATGAGAGAATAATCAGATGGAGTCTTATTTATATATCAATTGATAATTCTCTAGTGAGAGTTATGTAAGTGATCCTTTGACCTGAGGTCACCATGGTACCTTGTGTACATGAATCCATATTTTGGTTCACTACCTAACTTGAATCTCTGATCCTTGTATGGGGTATTTTGGATATGGTGAGGTATGCTTAGAAGTTGTGAGCAATCAATAAGGGATCAGTCACTCCTAATAAGGGGAGCAAACATCCTATGTGATCTCATAGGATGGTGATTCTGGAAGTCTTTGGCCAAAGCAGGGTGATAATTAGAATTTTTTTTTTAATATATCATCAATTGAATCATCACCTTCAAATCAAGATATATAAAGATAAATGATTGAGTTTGATATATTTCTATGTCCACAGCTCATCTGAGATGTTATTTGACTGAAGAATTGAATTATATGAAAACTTGCCACTGAAAGATATTTTGATAAATTTTCACCAAAATTCTAAATCTTTTAGCTAGTCATGACATATTGCTAAATGTCAATCTTGACTTATGGGCTTAACAAAAATTGAAAGAATTTGATTCTGAAATCAATTTAGAAGAGTCTAAGTTGATTGGGACTCTTCGGGTGACCTTATCTCATCAGATTAGGGTTACGTCGAAAGTTCGGATCCACTGCTGGCTAGATTTAGAATCCAATGGGTTACACACTTTAAAATTTAGCCTTGGTCTAATTTAATTAGAATTTAATATAAATTCTATGGGTTAATTTGATATGCTAGCATATTGTATTAACCCAAGTTCTCAAATTGGTTTGGTTCAAAGTATTTGAGCTAACCTAGACCAGTTGGCTTTGACCTAATGGGATTGGGTCAATTTAGATTGGATCCTTATCCAACTTGGACCAATTTTAAGTAGAGAAGAACTCCTCTATGTTCACCAAAAGCCATGTAAAAATATAATTTTTGCCCACTTTAAATCAGCATGAGAAATAAAGAGTCCTTCTTAAAGAAGGCTCTTTATTAAATGCATTGCCTAGAAGATAAATCAGAAATCCTATGTTTTAATATCAAAAATTAATGAAATTTTTATGACACATAGAGAAGGAAGAGTTCTTCTACTCTAAGTATCTAAATCACCAAAAATTTACTTTATAAATTTATTTGGCATGTGGGAATCTAGAGCACCAAAAGTTGGCACCCCTTCATTTCATGTAACGTCTCCTGGTCCCCTATTTATAGGGGGCACCCTAGATGACTTCTGGCTGAGATTTTAAGGTGAGCTAGAGAGAAGGGATGTGTAAAATGTAAGAAAAAATCTGAAAAAATTTTGAGAAAAAAAAAAAAGAGGGGAATTTGAGTGACAAATGTTGCTACAAGGGTGGTGAGATTTTCAACAAGCATTGCTAGAGTGCCTTAGGATTTAGTTTTTTTAAATGTTAGAGCCAAAAATTAAATCCTAGGTTATATAAAATCTAAAGAGTGTTTTCTTGGTATTGTTTTGGTGGTAAGATCAAAAGCAACTGGGCTTTGGTGTGATCGTGACGCAAGTTTGAACCTGATAGTGTTCTTAAGAAGACAAGGCTGCGGCTGCGCACTGGTTGGGAAGGACCTTGACCAACTTTCGTATGGATCACCGTTGGAGGACTTTTATCTTGGGATCTTATGGAGAAGATCAATGTGCCACTTTTCTATTTTGGTTAAAGTATAATATTCTATCTCTTTGCATGCTTGAATTTGCTTTGATTGTGTTCGGTAAGGTGATTTTAGGATTTTGAGTTCGGCTCGATAGTTTTATTTGATAAAGCTATTGATTTGAGTATTTTAAAAAATTTTAAAAATTACTTTCTACTACATGATCGGAACCCAACAATGGTATCAGAGCCATCCTTGTCTGATTTGATCAAACAAGTGCAATATAGTAGCTTAGAATTGTTCTTGTTCATATTCTGCCAAAAATATAGCATTGTTATTGCATCGATTCTTCAAACTCAAAAAAATATTTTTGACCTTTTATGAACCATGATTCTAAATTTTAATTATTAAATTATAAATTTATGATAATTTCAAATTTTATTATCATAGTTGCATGACGATTAAATTGATGTATAGCTAATAAGGGTGTTACGCATGCCTAATTAGATTAGAGTATGTTATATTATATGAATTTGTTAGTCATATGTTATGACTTTGATTACACCCTTATATATTTTTTGGCATGATAATGTGATTGCTATTTTGAATAATAGAAGCATGCAAATTTATATAATTAATAGTGTACATTTTATACACTTATATAGTTAAGATGTGTCGAGACTAGTTTAAAGTTTCTCGTAAAATTATATTAAGTTGTAATATCAGAATTCACTTTTAAATCAAAAGTCAAATTTGTAAGATCAATTAGTGTTGAGAAAAGTATGAAAGATGATTTTCTAATTAGGTTCGTATGCTGGCCTGGCCAACTCTGTTGGTGTCTAGAAAAGCTACGGAGAGCCTTCCACCTACTTACCTAACCAATTTGATCTTCTTGAACTTTAGACATAGATTGATTAGTGATGTAGATACTACGAGAGCCTTCTTTCAAACTTAATTGATAGAGTATGTCAAGATCTTAGTGAGCTTATTATGCTATCCATAAGGCTTACTATAGAAATTGACATGATGTTGATCAAGTGCATATTGATGCTTATGGCATATTTGAATAGTGTTGCTTTGTTATGCTATCCATAAGGGCAGCATTGTTTAAGTATGACTATATGGGATTGAAGGGTCAACTTAACTAGAATACTATAGTTTGTTGTACTATCCATAAGACTATATGTGATCTAAAGGTCAGAATGAAAGATGTTGAGAATTGTAAAAGTACAATTGGTAAAGAGTTATCTACTCTTGAACTCATGAATACTTATTATGCTATCCACAAGGTGTTTGTGAGGAATAGAGATCTCAACCTCACTAAGAAACATTAGTATGTTTCTTGATTTTCATATTTGAAGGCTGTGAAGTTTGATAAAATAGTGGAAGACACAATTAGATAAAAGTTCTAATCTAGTTATGAATATCTTCATGAGTTATCTGCTTATATTGTGTTCTT
>NC_026001.2:48399993-48422307 GCF_000442705.2 Elaeis guineensis | reverse complement strand
TTTCTTGGAGAAAGAGTTTATCCAAGAAGGAGGCAGTGGGAGGTCTGTTGAACTTGAGGAAGTTCAAAACCTACAATCCATCTAGGATTCACCAGATGGTTCTCAACCAGATGCGCCCATTATTGAGCCATAGCCACTACACACACCTCCTCTCTGAAGGTCAAGTAGAGTGCATAGTGTATCACTCAGGTATGGGTTTATCATTAAGAATGACAACACAACCCACATCATTGAGAATGATGAGCCTACGACCTATTCGAAAGCTGTCATAAGTAGTGACTCTGACAAGCAGCTCAATGCCATAAATTCTGAAATAGACTCTATGTATGCCAACCAAGTTTGGAAATTTGTTGATGCATCTAAGGGTGTGTCCCCAATAGGCTGCAAATGGGTCTTCAAAAAGAAGATTGGAGTAGATGGCCAAGTAGAGACCTATAAGGTCAGGCTTGTGGCAAAAGGTTTCAGACAAAAATAAGGTATTAATTATGAAAAAACTTTTTCGTCGGTAGCCATTCTCAAATCTATTCGGATAATGCTTACTATTGCAGCATACCATGACTATGAGATCTGGCAAATGGATGTCAAGACTATCTTCCTCAATAGAAATCTTGAAGAAGAAGCCTATATGACTCAGTCAGAGAGATTTATCTCAAGTGAGAGAGCAAATCAGGTATGCAAGCTGAATAGATCCATATATAGATTAAAGCAAGCATCGAGGAGCTGGAACATCCATTTTGATGAGACAGTCAAATCGTTTGGCTTCATAAAAAAATATAGATGAACCTTGTGTATACAAAAAGAGTAGTGGGAGTGCTATTATCTTTTTGGTCTTGTATGTGGATGACATACTACTCATTGAGAATGATATTTCGATGTTACAATCGATCAAGACTTGGCTATCACAAAAGTTTTCCATGAAAGACTTGGATAAAGCATCCTATATACTTGGTACAAAGATCTATAGGGATAGATTGAAAAGGATGCTATGCTTATCCCAGTTTAGGTACATTGACCTTGTGTTGAAGAAGTTTAACATGGAGAGAAGTAAAAGAGGTTACTTGCCCATAGGTTATGGCATACAACTCTCTAAGAAGATGTCTCCTAAGACACCTGAAGAGAGAAATAGAATGAGTTCTATTCCTTATGCTTCGACAGTAGGATCAATAATGTATGCTATGTTATGTATCAGGCCGATATGGCTTATGCCTTAGGCATTGTAAGTAGATTTTAGATTGATCTCGAAAAGGATCATTGAAAAGCTGTAAAAAATATACTCAAATACTTGAAAAGAACTAGAGATATTTTTCTAATATATGGTGGATCTGATTTAAAACTAGAAGGTTATAACGATTCTAATTTTCAATCTGATCCGGATGATAGCAAATCGATATTTGAAAATATGTTCACCTTGTATGGTAGTGCAGTAAGTTGAAAAAGTTTCAAACAGCAAACTGTTGTTGACTCGATCACTGAGGCTGAGTATATTGCTACAAGTGAAGCTGCTAAGGAGGCTGTTTGGATGAAGAAATTTATCACAAAGTTAGGTGTGGT
Source organism: Elaeis guineensis (assembly GCF_000442705.2). Taxonomy (NCBI): domain Eukaryota; kingdom Viridiplantae; phylum Streptophyta; class Magnoliopsida; order Arecales; family Arecaceae; genus Elaeis; species Elaeis guineensis. The sequence goes on along the minus strand of NC_026001.2, from coordinate 48,420,756 downwards.
TCTAGAGATTGAACAACCAGTGCCTCTTTATTGTGATAATACTAGAGCAGTTACTCAAGCCAAAGAATCAAGGTCTCATCATAAATCTAAACACATCCTAAGATGGTTCCATCTCGTTCGAAAGATAGTCGAAAAGTGCGATGTGATCGTAGAGTGAGTTGACACCAAAAATAATATAGCAAACCTATTTACTAAGGCCTTGTCAATACAGCAGTTTGACCGCCACCTTGATAGCATGGGTATCAAGTATAGGGATGATTGGCTGTAGTGCAAGTAGAAAATTGAAAGAATTATGCCCTATAAGCCAATCACATATGGGATGCGATAGAATATTTATTATAATTTATCTTTCAAAATCATGTAATTGATATTAATATTATTAATAAAATTGATATTTTTTGCTTCATATATGCTACATCTTATTAATTTTAAGATTATAATGAACCCCATAGGTCTGGGCAATGATTTTAGAACTATGATGAGATCACGCCAGTAAGACCTAAATTCTTGATAGTCCTGATCTAAAATATTTTTACTCGTTGATACATTGAGTCAGGGATCAATGATACCGGTAAGACTGGCATGTCCTATGTATGCTCAGAAATGAGGGTAGTTGATCTCACAACCACTTGTGTGGTGACACTAATACAAGGATATAGGTTCTCATTAGAGAATGAGTTCACTGAATTGATCTACAAAAGAATAATCAGATGGAGTCTTATTTATATATCAACTGATAATTCTCTAGTGGGAGTTGTGTAAGTGATCTTTTGATCTGAGGTCACCATGGTACCTTGTGTACATGGATCCATATTTTGGTTCACTACTAATTTGGTTTTCTGATCCTTGTGTGGGGTGTTCTGAATATGGTGAAGTATGCATGATGATTGTGAGTGATCAATAAAGGATCAGTCACTCCTAATAAGGAGAGCGAACATCTTATGTGATCTCATAGGATAGCGATTCTGAAAGTCTTTGGCCAAAGCAGGATGATAATTAGAAAAGAGTTTCGAATGTATCATCAACTGAATCATCACCTTTAGATCGAGATACATAAAGATAGATAATTGGGTTTGATATATTTTCATGCCCACAGTTCATCTGAGATATTGTTTGACTGAAGGATTGAATTACACGAAAACTTGTCACTGAAGGATATTTTGATAATTTTTTATCAAAATTTTAAATATTTTAGATAGTTATAACATATTGCTAGACATCAATATTGACTTGTAGGCTTGATAAAAATTGATAGAATTTGATTCTGGAATCAATTTGGAAGAGTCCAAGTTGATTGGGACTCTTCGGGTGACCTAATCTCATCAGATTAGGGTTACGTCGAAAGTCCGGATCCACTGCTGGCTAGATTTGGAGCCCAATGGGTCACACACTTTGAGATTTAGCTTTGATCTAATTTAATTAGAGTTTAATATAAATTCTATAAATTAATTTGATATGCTAGCACATTGTATTAACCCAAGTTTTCAAATTGATTTGGTTCAAAGTATTTGAGCTAACATAGACCAGTTGGCTTTGACCTAATGGGATTGGGTCAATTTGGATTGGATCCTTATCCAATTTATATTAGTTTTAAGTGAAGAAGGACTCCTCCATGTTCACCAAAAGTCATGCAAAAATATAATTGCCGCCCACCTTAAATCAGCATGAGAAATAAAGAGTTCTTCGTAAAGAAGGCTCTTTATTAAATGCATTGCCTTAGAAGATAAATCAGAATCTTATGTTTTAATGTCAAAAATTAATAAAATTTTTATGACACATAGAGAAGGAAGAGTCCTTCTACTTCAAGTATCTAAATCTCCAAAAATTCACTCAGTCGATGAATTTATTTGGCATGTGGGAAGTTGGAGTGCCAAAAGTTGGCGCCCCTTCATCCCATGTAACGTCCCCTGGTCTTCTTTTTATAAGGGGCACCCCAGATGGTTTCTAGTTGATATTTTTAGCTAAGCTAGATAGAAGAGATGTGGAGATCATAAGAAAAAATATAAAAAAAATTTGAAAAAAAAAAGAGGAGAATTTGAGTGACAAAAATTGCTACAAGGGTGGTGAGATTTTCAGCAAGTATTGTTGGAGTGCCCTAGGATTTGATTTTTTTATATATTAAAGCTAAAAATTAAATCTTAAGTTATATGACATCTGAAGAGTGTCTTCTTTGTGTCATTTTGGTGGTAAGATCAAAAGCAACTGGACTTTGGTGCGATCGTGACGCAAGTTTGAAGCTGGCAGTGTTTTTGAGAAGACAAGGCTGCAGCTGTGCACCAATTGGGAAGGACCTTGGCCAACTTTCATGTGGAACACCATTGGAGGACTTCTACCTTGGGGTCTTATGGAGAACACCAATGTACCACTTTTCTATTTTGGTTAAAGTATAATATTTTATCTCTTTGCTTGCTTGAATTTGCTATGATCGTGTTCGGCAAGGTAATTCTAGGATTTTGGGTTCGGCTCGATAGTTTTATTTGATAAAGCTATTGATTTGAGTATTTTAAAAAAAATTAAAAATCACTTTCTGCTCTGTGGTTGGAACCCAATAGATATAAAGGATAATTCCTCTTCTAGTGCCTCAGCATCTTGTAAAAGAAGCATTCTGCCTGACTCTAATCTACCTTAGATTGGTTAGTTCGATTGGACTTAGAAGCCCGAGCATGATACCACTGCACCATATTTTTCTTTTTTCTTTTAGAGGATCGATGCCCTATTGAAGATAAATCCTAAAGTGTGTCAAAGGACTTGTTCAATATTTGAAGCATCTCTTTTGGTTGAGCATCATCAAATTTACAATTAAATTCATCACTTGTAGCTGTTCTCATTATGCAACGTACTATCGTACAGTCATTGAGCCACTTCTGATAAGTGCCTTCAACCATCGCATCTGCATTGGGAGCTAATACTTCAAGTACTAGATCCATAATCACATATAGGATCCTCTTGTGCTCCAAAACTATTCTCAACTTTCAATACTAATTATCGAAATTTGATTCTATAAGCTTGTCACTATCCAATAATGAGTGGAGCGACAAATTACTAGCCATCCTGAAAGAAAAATAAAGACCTATTAGTATATGAATTACTTAATCCTAAAGACTTAGACTTTAGTCTAAAGATTGTCTTACTATTTTATATAAATTGATAGACTCTACCTCTAATTCGAAAAATTACTTTAATTCTTTAGTGGGTACTAGAATTCACATAGACTGCACACAAGCTTGACTATAGTCGGCTCACTCATGTGTATCTATAGATAGGTTCTTAACCAATTATTTTTCTAAACAACTTTTTGTAATTAATTTTGCCCCAAATTTTATTTCAGTAGACTAGGGCCTTCTCTGAAAGTCCTGGTTAGGTCCAACTATTAACATGACCATACTAAGCCATCTAACTAATAAATGATCAGGTTCAACTATGGTCGGTCAACTTGATCACCCATCAGAGAGACATGATTAAGCTATCATATAATGAATGATAATTTCAATATCTAAATAAACATCAGGCCTATGGTTCTGCAATGCTTATCTAAACTATTGGATCCATTATCATCCATCTTAATGAGAGGTTCCTAGTTATCCTCATAACTAGCTCATTTTATGGACCTAATAATTTAGAAGATTTGATTAACATATTTTAGAAAAGAAAAGAGATCAACTAATAGTAAAAAATTCTTTTACTGACTTCACTAAGTCATTGAATTAGACTAGAGACAAGCTGGTCGAAGAGCACCTTAATCAGTCGAACTGATTTAATGATTTGAGAATAAGAGAAGAGATCAACCAAGAAGTCAAAAATCCTCCCTCTGACTTCACTAAGTCATGAAGAGAATTAGAGATAAGCCTAGTCTAAAGACACCTAAATCAGTCATACTATTTATCTTAATGACATGGATCAGCTCGAATCAATTAGTGATCTAATCAAAATATAATCTATGATATTGGTTAGATAAGTGAGATTGGTGGGAGAGTCTACCTCGGCTGGTCTTAGACACTACCAAAATGATCAGATAAGTAGACTGCAAATTAAAAATCACCGATCATATTACCAAGCAATATTGCCAAACTTACCTTAGATACCAATTGATCGATTAGTTTTGGTTCGGTTAACCAAAGGACTCAGGCTAAACCATTGAGCCACAGTCAGGTCTATTTGGTATGGTCAAAAATATGGACTTGATCAAGCTATAACTATTGAGGTTGATCTTAGAAAAATTCTGACCTAATCTAACTTGACTTTAATTTTCTTTAATTGATCCATATTTATTTCTAACCCTAAGTCTAACCTAGTTAGAAGATCTGATTCATGCTAACCTATTGTTCATCGATTTATGAGGTGTCTTAACATCTTCAATTATCAAATCTAGTTTACTCAATTCTAAATTAAGTGTGTGAAATGTGTGTTTCAATTTGTAAAACTATTTTATTAAGATTTCAAATAAAGCATACATCATATGTCATGTAATTTTTAGATCTTAAAATCTAACTTTTCGATCTATGTTTAATAATTAAACATGTATAAGTTTGATGTAAATAATTTATGTACATCACATGCATCATAGTACAATTTAGATCTCTACCAACTACATCATATGTAATATACAATTTAGATCTTAAAATTAATTTTTATTTCTAAATTAATTTCATTAAAATTATAGCATAGCAAATCATATATCTTTTTAGATCTAATCTGGATATATTTATGATCAAATAATTTTAAAATTTTTTTTACTATTTTTCTTATGAGATTTAATCACAGTTGCTCCCCTATATATCATAAGAGAATCCATCGAATGGACAAGAGAGGAACTCTATCCCTACTTTCTTTTATAACTGGACAGTTTGTTGATCATCTCAATCTGAGTATTGGGCTACTAAAATTTGAAATCTAATTTCAAGAATTAATTGTATCTATGCAATAATCAAAATAGGCATGTATTCAAATGAACACATTCATATTATATATCTAATCTAATTAGATCAATGCATCAGATTAATTTTGGATAAATTTTATATAAATTTTAGATCTGAATCTACTTTTATACAGCATATAAAATACTTAAATCAAATCTTGAAACTCATAGAAAACTTTTCAAATACACACATAAATGCATAGAAATTAAAATGCTAGTTAGACCTGATTTTATATTGTACAGAATTTTATTTAAAATTAGATATAAAAATCTATCAAAATAGATTCAATTCAAATCTTGATTATGTCTAACATTCAGTCTGAAATAACTTCATAAAAAAAATATTAAAATAAATTTAAAATTGATTTTAATTAGATAGTTATTTTAACAAAAATCTATATCAAAAAAAATTTGTTATAACAGATTTATAACAAACTTCAATCAACTATTGATTTTGTTCTTAAAATCTTGGTCAAAATTAGATTATTAATTTTATATTAATAGGTTTAAATTATATTTATTATCTATCATAAAAATTTGATCATATATCTCATACAAAAATATCAAAAAAAATTAATTATGCATTGCATGTATCAATCTTGCTCTGATACCAGTTGAACAAAAAATTCTTTAATTTGATCGGATCATCAGGGTGCATCTGAAAAATTTTCTATTCTAAGGCTTGCATAATATTTACCTTTACTTTGATTTGTAGTGGATTAAGAATCAAAATCCTTAGGAGAACTCGAATCTGATGCCTCATGAGGCCTGAACATACAGACCCTTTAATTTGCACGCATGCCAAGCTCCATAGCAAAGTGGGATGATCTTTGGGACGTTGTTCCTTCTGAAGGCAACAAGGGGAGGGAGAGATTTGATCAACATGCCATAGGGAGGCTTGGAAGGGTGTCTTCATGCCAAGAACCCCATGCCAAAAATTCTCCACGCAAGGAAGAAGAGGTGCCAAATCTGATTAGCACTCTCCCAAGTCTCACGGCAATCACTCTTTTTCTCTCTTTTGCTTATACTGCACCAAAACAACTCATAGCCAATCGATGGTTATTTCCTTGCTTTTAAAGATGGAGGCACCCAATATCTAATTAGGAGTCCTAATTCATAAGGACTCCAAATCCATGTAGGAAATTGGATGCAGAAAGGAGTGCGCGAGAACTCTTCATGCTATACCATCATGCACGCACAAGGGGGGGCGAAAACTTTTAATGCCCCACCCTTCTTTTAGTCAGTTGCTTATGAGAAAGAGTCTCTAATTATTGGGACTCTTTGGTTCTAAATCAATTTAGCTCAAATTTGGTTCGATTCGAATCCAATTCGAACATGATTTGAATCAAATTTGAAGAGCTTGTCAATCCTAATCTAATTAGGATTTTAGTTCAAGTCTAACTTTGATTTTTAACCCAATCAAGTCTTTATTAAATTAAATCTAATATAAAATTAATTAAGATGTAAATTCAATCTCTCATAAATCTCTTGGATCATTGATCGGATTATCATCATCCTAGGAATTAAACCTGAACCTCATGTCCAACGCTAGTTAAACATAGTCAACTTTTTAATCCCATATGACCTCTAACTTAATTTTTTAATTAAGCTAATTTATTTATTCAATCAAGTCAAGTACTTTCAAATTGAACTCATAGACTTAGGTCAATTCTTTCATACACTACCTGACTTAGTGCGTGACTCCATAGGTTCGAACACTAAGCCGGTAGTACAGAAACAACATTTTGTACTAATTGAAGTTTTATCTAGTAATGGTTTTCGATGTCTGGATAGATCGAATATTTATAAAGTAATATTCAAGAACCTACGTATATGGTTACTGCATAATTCTTCTGTTTGACCTTGAATGCTTAAGGATGATTTAGGGTTTAACTATTAACCCTAGATCAGTCTTTCACATTGTATTTCAACCTTTCAAATCCATCATATGGATTATCCAGATCCAAAATTTACTAAATTAAAATATAGTGATTCATTAACTCTCATAATCTGAAGGGGTCAATCACATCTGGATCCACACAAAGACTTCGTAAGTACTTGACTGTACCTAGTAGTCTTTGTGACTGCATTAGAAATACAGGTTAGTCCGATACTAAAGTACAGTGAGTTGCTTGCAAGTCATTATGGTAATCTCAAATTTAAGAGACACTTATGTCCATATGCTTCACGAGCTGCTCTTGACAGTAGAGTGCTATGTAGGTGAGTCACTTGTTCAATGACGATGCACTCTTACATCTCACCTGTATGCCATATCAGTGTCTCCACACTCCTTGATTAAGAGAACAACTAAACTAATAGCATATAATGACCTACACTTGATGAATATCATCATCCTTTAATGATGTATTATTTGATCATGAATATATTTAAGAACTATTCCATAAATCTTTCTTTATTGATTGTTATATAGTTCTAAGGACTTCATCACAACACAAGAGTTCTAATAAGGAAGATGTACGTCTTGCGATAAAAAATACTAAATAATTTTTATTATTTCATAATTCATATATAATTATAAAGAACATAATATCTAAGCGATTGGCTTTAGGACACATTTTTTAACATAAAAAGTAAGATTCAAACCGATTTCAAATTCGATTCAAGGAGCTAGAGTTAGCCATATGTGCTAGCATGCTTACCAACTATTCGATTAGATCCAAAACTCCAATCAATCATATAAAATGAGTCATTGATCAATTTTTTAATGTGTGTGATCCATTGGATTTTACATCTAATTAGTAGTAGGTCCGGATGTAAGTTGACATAATTTGATTAAACTCCTTCTAATCGATTAAGATCCAAACTGTACAAATTCGAGTTCAGTAATTAGAACCTTTTCTAATTGATGATCAAATTAAACTCTTTAATTTGATCAAATCTACAAGTTAAGATTGACGTCTAGTAATATATCATGACTATATAGAAGATGTGAGATTTGATGAAAATATCAAATATACCTTCTGTGGTAAGTTACCATGCAATTCAATCCTTCGATCATCCATGCATCCTGAATATGTTCATAAGTATGGACTCATGTCAAACTCAATTATATATTCATATCGATTCTCTATCAATCATCGATGACTCAAATATTGAAGCATTAGAATCTCTTTCTAATCTTCATCCTACTTTTGGCTAAAAGATTTTCGGAGTCACTTAGAGATGAGAATGCACAGGATGTTATCTCCTCTTATTAGGAGTAATTGATTCTTTGTTGACCACTTTGCAACCTTCATATATATTTCACTATATCCAGAACATCTTATACATGGCTCAATATCATGTTTAAGTATGAACTAAAATATGGATTCATGTGCACAAGATTCCGTGGTGGTCTCAAGTCTAAGGATCCTTACACAGCTCGTACTTAGAGAATCATATTTTGATATGCAAGTAAGGCTCCACAAGATATTCTCTATCGGTGAGTCAATTCATTAAATTCATTCTCGAATGAGCATCTACATCCTTGTATTAGTGTCTCACATAAGTGACTTATAAAATTAACCACCCTCTCTATCGAGCATACATAGGATGTGTCAGTCTATCCGAAATATTGATTCCTAACTCAATATTCCTATGATCAGAAATGTTTAGAATTAGAATTTCAGAATTTTAGGTTTCACAGGTATGAGCTCTTTATGATCCTAAAATCATTATCCTAATCTATGGAATTCATCATAATCTTAAACATAATAAGATGCAGCAATAATAATGAATCATATCTCATTTCATGAATAATGTCATTACATAAGTTGGAAGTTTACAAAGAAAAGTCCTAATGTATCACCCATGCGATTGGCTTGTAGGGTACTCTTCTTTCAATATCCCACTTACACTAAAGCCAATCACCTATATCTCAATCCCATATAATCGAGAAGCCGATCAAATAGCCACTGTGGTATGGCCTTATTATATGAGTCTGCTATATTGTTCTTAGTATCAACTCGTTCTATTATCTTTTTGATAAATTTTTGAACGAGGTGGAAGTATCTAAGAATGTTCTTGGGCTTATAATGAGACCTATGTTCCTTGGCTTGAGCAACGGCCCTAGTGTTAGCACAATAAACTAGCATTGGCCATTCTATCTTAAGAACTATACTCAATTTTGTGATGAATTTGTTCATCCAGATAGCTTCTTTGATGGTTTTACTAACAGCAATGTACTATGACTTTATGGTTGAGTCAGCTAATACCTACTGTTTGAAATTCTTCCAAGTCACTACCCCACCATTCAGGATAAACACATATCCTGAAAATGACTTGCTATCATCTGAATCAGATTGAAAACTAAAATTTGAATAGCCTTCTAGTTTCAACTTTGATCCTCCATATATAAAATAAAATATCTTTAATCCTTCTTAGATACTTAAGAATATTTTTCATAGCTTTTCAATGATCCTCTCTTGGATCAGTCTGAAACCTACTAGCTATACCTAAAGCATAAGCTACATCAGGCCTAGTACATAGTATGGCATATATGATCGATCTCACAATCGAAGCATAAGGGATCTCACTCATTCTCTTCCTCTCCTCAGGTGTCTTAGGACACATATTCTTGGAGAGATATATGCTATGTCTTACAGGCAGGTAACCTTTTTTACTTGTCTATATGTTAAACTTCTTCAACACGATATCTATATATCGAGATTGGTACAAGCCTAGCATCCTCTTACATCTATCTCTATAGATCTTTATATCTAGTTTATAGGATGCTTCACCCAAGTCTTTCATAGAATATTTATTTGATAGCCAAGTCTTATCTAATTGCATCATTGGGACATCATTCTCAATGAGTAGTATGTCATCAACATACAAAATCAAAAAGATAATAGCACTCCTACTTGTCTTTTTATACACATACAGTTTATCCTAATTTTTAATGAAGCCAAACTCTTTGACTATCACATCAAAATAAGTGTTCTAACTCCTTGAAGCTTGCTTCAATTCATATATTGATTTCTTTAGCTTGCATAATTGATTTGTCCTCCCACTTGAGACAAATCTCTTTGACTGAGTTATATAGATCTCTTCCTTAAGATTACCATTGAGAAAAGAGGTCTTGACATCCATCTGCTAAATCTCATAATTGTAGTATGTAGCTATAACAAGCAGAATCCGAATGAACTTGAGCATAGCTATTGGTGAGAAGGTTTCATCATAGTCAATTTCTTGCCTTTGCCTGATCCTTCGCCACCAACTTAGCCTTGTAGGTTTCTATTTAGCTGTTTGCTTCGATCTTTTTCTTGAAGATCCACTTGCACCCTATTGGGGTCACACCCTCAGGTGCATCAACTAAAATCTACACTTGGTTGGTATACATCGAGTCCATTTCAGATTTTATGGCATCCAATCATCTATCAAAATCTCTACTCATAACAACTTCTGAATATGTCAGTGGATCATCATCCTTTATGATGTTGATCTCATTGTCATTCCCAATGACAAATCCATATCTCAGAGGTTCCTGATGCACTTTATCTGACCTTCGATAAGGTTTGTATTATGAAAATACCTCATCCTTGGGTACATCTGGTTGAAGATCATTCTGTGAACCATCCATAGGTATTTCTAGAATGGTTTGCAAGTCCTGAACTTCTCTGAGTTTGACATTCCTCCTACTACCCCCTTCTTGGATAAATTTTTTTTCCAAAAAAGTAGCATACCTACTAACAAATATCTTTTATTCAGCAGAATGATAGAAGTAGCATCCATTAGTTTTCTTAGGATACCCTACAAATCTACACTTATCTGATTTAGCACTTAACTTACTTATGCTTGAAAATATTTCTGACATAAGCAGAATAGCTTCAAATCTTAAGATGTTTAATGTTCGGCTTCCTTCCTTTCCATATCTTATATGGAGTACTAGCAATACACTTCAAAGGCATCCTATTCAGAATATATGCGGCAGTCTCTAGGGTATATCCTTAAAAAGATATTAGAAGATCTGTGAAGCAAATCATGGACTGCATCATATTCATCAAAGTATGATTTCTCCTTTCTGCTATACCATTTAGCTATGGTGTATAAGGAGGGGTCCATTTTAAGAGAATACCTTTACTCTTAAGATGATCAAGAAATTTACTAGAAAAGTATTCTACTCCTCGATCAAATTGAAGAACCTTGATACTTTTTTCAGTTTATTTCTCGATCATATTTTGATATTCCTTAAACTTATCAAAGGCTTCAGATTTATGTTTCATCAAGAACCCATATCCAAACATTGATAAATCATCCATGAAAGTGATAAAGTAGGAGTATTCTCCTTTGGCCTGAGTTGTCATCAGCCCATATGCATCTAAATGTATTAGGGCTAACAGCTCCTATGTCCTCTCTCCATGTGCAAAGAATGAAGTCTTGGTCATCTTACCCATGATACAAAATTCACAAGTTTCCAATGATTCATTATCATAAGGGTCAAAGAACTCTTCTTTATATAACTTGTTTATCCTTGACTCACTAATATGACCAAAACGGTAATGCCAGAGATATGTGATATTCTCATCCTCTTTTTTTCTTTTCATATTTCTATCAATATGAAAGATATTTTCATTGAGTGTAAGGATTAGAAGATTATTATCAATATAACCACTACCATAGAATTCATTAGAAAAGAAAATGGAGCAATCATTGCCCATTAACTTTATTTCATAACCTTGTTTTAATAACAAAGGTATAGAAATAATATTTCTAACGACCTTAAGCATATAATAATATTTTTTTGATTGTAAAATTTTATCTGAAGGTAAATTAAGCATATAAATTTTTACAGCCTTTGTGCTAATAGACTCTCCACTTGCACCAAAAAGCTCGAAGTCACCTCTTTTCAGCTCTCTAATATTCTGTAGTCGCTGTAATGAATTACAGATATGCGAACCATAGATGGTATCCAATATCCAAGTATTAGAGTCTAAAGAACTCATGAAAAATAGGTCTATATCATATACATATCTTTCGATGCAACACTTGTGCCCTACTTCAAATTTGCAAGATAATTCTTGCAATTATCTTTTCAATGTCCTAATTTGCCATAAAAATAATAGGTAATATTTGAAATAACATTATTTGCCTTCTTCCTAAAGATGCTATCTTTTTGGCTTTATTTTTAATATATCTCCTTAAGATTAAAGAGTATGGAATGAGGATCCAAATTAATATATTACCTCTGTAGCTCATTACTCATCGAAGACAACATACTTCTTTCGACAGCAATACTGTCAGATTGCCATTTCTTATATTTGGCTTGATCCTCTTTAGAAGCATCTTCTTTGGTTGGATTAGGGTCAAAAATTTTCAGAATGTAGGAGATCTTCTCCTGTGTGAATCTAATTCATAAGTTCCTTAACCAGTCCATATAGTTTGAACCTATCAATTTATCTTTATCAATAATGCTATGCAATGAGAGTGAAGAAGCCATAATGCAAAATTAAATCTATATGAATTAAGAACAATAGTATAAGCAGACAACTCATGATGACATACATAACTAGATGAGGTCTTCTATCTAGTTATGTCTCTCACTATTTATCCGAACACCATAGCCTTCACCTATGGTAAGCGAGAAATCCTACTTAATTTTTTTAGTAGGCTTGAAATCCCAATTTCTCATGAAAACCTTGTGGATAGCATAATAAATTTTCATAAGTTCAAAGATAAAAACTTCTTTCCAATTGCATCTCATGCAATTCTCAACTTCACCTTGCCTTTAAGAAACTCATAGCCTTATGGATAGCACAACAAACTATAGTATTTGGTTAAGTCAGATCTTTCATTTTTATACAGTCATATCTGAAAAATGCTATCCTTGTGGATAGCACAACAAAGCAACATATCCAAAATATACTGTAAGCATCTAATATGCACCAAATCAAATCCACATCAATTTTTATAGTAAGCCTTGTAGATAGCACAACAAATCTATTACAATTCACAATAGAGCATTGGCTTAGCATGAAGGAAGGCTTATGTAGTGATATTAACACTAAGCATCCCAAATTTGGATTGTCTTGACCCAGTTGGTTAGGTAAGTATAAGATTGATGGGAGACTTCTCGTGCTTCTGCAATAGTCCTAATTAAGTAACCACAACTCTTAAACACTTACCTTAGCACCAATTGAACAATCATTTCTAAACTCGGCTCGCTTTTGGTTTTACATCACTATGACTTAATATAATTTTTTTGAAAGCTTTATGGTCTCATCCACATCCTATCTTAACCAATTATAACGATGAATAAGCATACTTAAATTATAACAACATAATTTAAGAAAACACATCTAAACACATCTCTAAGATATATTAGGATTGGATGTCCAATCGGGCTCAACTCTTGATCCGACTTGAACTAAACCAAAAATTCTAGCATGATTACAATCAAAATCACATTTCAACCTTTAATTATTTTCATCAAGATAGACTCTGATACCACTATAAGATTTTTGTGGTGTAGTAAAAAGTTTGGGTGTTTAAAATTTTTCATTCAAACACCCGTGCATCGAAACCCAAGAACCTAGGAACCCTTAACAATACCAATCAAAGTATAGATCTACAAGAAGTATTAGGAAGCATACCTCTTCAATTTTGATTTGATGGAGAATTACTTCTACAAGGTGCCCAAGTGTTCACCCTCCAGTGGTGATCCATATAGAAATTGATCCAAGGACAGTATTCCTTCTTCAACTTGCTTCAAGAGTTCTAGCCCATAGAACTCAACTAACCTTTTGACGGTCAGATTTCTTTAGGAACCTAACTTCACCCTCTCAAAGACTCCTCTGGACTTCTTCAACCTCTCCTTTAGAACTTCTTTCTCTTTTATTTAGGGCCACACTTAGGCTTTTCATAAATATAGGAAGCCTTGTCCTAAAACGAGGATGGGTGGTAAGAAAGAAATGATAGGCTTATATTGGCATAAAAGGGAACTCGGGAGAGAGTTTTTGGAATAATTTGGAATCCCAACACTATGGGCCTTTTATAGGTGACTAAGGGGTGTACAGGGAAGAGTCACAACTCTTCCTCACATCCTCAGAAGGTGGCATGTAACATCTTGAATCAATACTATAGTAGTTTTGAAAGAAGAGTGCCCTATAAGCCAATCGCAAGTGTTACGATGGAACTTTTTTTTGTAATTTTCTAACTCATGTAATGATATTTATTATTTTATAATAAAATAAATCATTGATTCATCATATTAGCTACATCTTATTATATCTAAGATTATAATGAATTTCAAAGACTAGGACAATGGTTTTAGGAGACATGAATGGGTCATGCTAGTGAAACCTAAAATTCTAAAATTCTAATCATAAATATTTCTGATTGTAGGAGCATTGAGTTAGAGATCAATATTCCAGATAGATTGGCACATCTTATGTATGCTCGATGGAGAGGGTGGCAGATCTCACTAGCTACTTGTATGGGACACTAATACAAGGATGTGGGTGCTCATTTAGAAAATGAGTCTACTAAATTGACTCGATAAAAGAGAATATCTTATGAAAGTCTTACTTGCATGTCAAAGATGATTGTCTAAGTGGGAGTTGTGCAAGTGATCCTTAGATCTAAGGCCACCATGGAACCTTATGCACATAAACCCATATTTTGGTTCATACCCAGGCATGGCATTAAGACATGTAATGGGATGTTCTGGATATGGTGGAGTATGTCTGAAGGTTATGAGTAGGTCAACATAGAATCGATCACTTCTAGTAAAAGGAGATCGCATCCTATGTATTTTCATTCTTAGATGACTCAAAAAAAAATTTTTGGCCAAAAGTAGGAAGGAGATTAAAAAGAGTTTTTAATGCTTCTTCATTGGAGTCATCATTGGTTAATTAAGAATCGATATGAATATATGTTTGAGTTTAACATAGTTCCATACTCATGAATATATTCAGGGTGCAGGGATGATCGAAGGATTGAATTGCATGGTAACATGCCACTGAAGGATATATTTGATATTTCTATCAAATTTTATATCTTTTAGATAGTCATAATATATTGCTAGATGTCAATCTTGACTTGTAGGTCTGATCGAATTAAAGAGTTTAATTCGATCACCAATTAGAAAGAGTTCTAATTGCTGAAATCAGGTTAGCTCGACTGGACCTAAATCGGTTAGGTTATAATCTAATCAAATTAGGTCAACTTGTATCTGGACCTACTGCTAGCTAGATGTAGAACTCAATGGTCACACACATATAAAAATTAATCAAGGATCCTTTTGAAAAAGATTGATTAGAATTGTGGATTCAATCAGGGTTCTAGTAAGCATGCTAGCACATGTGAAAACCCTAGCTCCTTTGGAGATCAATTTGGTCTCATACCTTGCTGATTTGTCAGCCCAATTTGGTGGGCATTTGGGTTAGGTCAAGCCACCTAGAAGTAATCAAAAAGAGGCACTATATCTATTGATTAATGCCAAAAACCAAGAGTCCAAGATGAGAAGGACTCTTGGTGCATATATGCTGAGCACACGTGCTATTTGGCTTTGGCATGTAGATGGACTAAGAGTCCTTCTATTTTGGATCTCTATTTTTTATGGCAACTAGATCAAATCATGAATCACCTAGTACACTATTTAAAGTATAAAAAATCCTTCAGATTATTTATGAAAAAATTTTTAGAACATTGCTGCACGTGCGATAGTTTTTTTGGATGCATGAAGGGACATAGAGACTCCTTCTGTTTAAGGAGTCTTAAGTGACTTTTTCATCTGATAATTTTTCTGATAAGGATCAAATTTAAGTGCTGATCACATGGTAAAAATGTAAAAAATTATTAGATTAAGGAAGGTTGCTTTTGATGCTCTTTTCTGGGCATGCACACGCACGACAGCGAGAAGGGGCTCGCACGTCTCTCTGATGAAGAGTCCTTCTCAAGTTTGAACTCTTATTCAAATTAGGTGTCACTTGCTGATAGCCTTTATATTTGAATAAAGTGTTACATGGAAATTTTTCACATATATCTGAACTTAGAAGAGATGCAAAAAGCATCTCATTCTGGGCATGCATGCGTGAGAGGGCTGAAATCGACGTATCACATCCTGAAGAGTCCTTCTGTTTAAAGACTCTCAGATAAGTGATATGATAACTTGATATGTCTTTCCAGATGAGGTATGCCTTCTCTATTGGTGCCCCATCTGGTGCTATAAATAGGAGACAACAGAAGGGTTGATCATTCAATTCTTACATCCCCTATCCACTCCCTCTCTCCCTCTCTTACAACTCTAGGGTTTAGGACAAAGACTTGTTCTTTTAAGACAAGCTTAATCCTAAAAGCTCTAAGGGTTTAAGGGGTCTAAAAAATGGTGATCAGGTCTAGTGGATGGCTCTAAGAGGTTCAAACTCAGGTATGAAGGAAGATCTGATCGATTGGTGGCTAGTCGAGTTCTAGGGGCTAGAATTTTTGAAGCAAGGTGAAGAAAGGAGTGCTATCCTTGATTCAATTTTTGTGTGGATCACCATTGAAGAGTGGATACTTAGACACCTTATAAAAATTTAATTGGTGCTATAGGTATTCTTTTGATCTATATTTATTTTAATTATACTTTGATTGATATAGTCAAGGGTTTCTCGGCATTAGGGTTTTTAGTGCATCGGGTATTTTGAATGAAATTTTAAACACCTAATCCTTCCACTGTGCCATCGAAACCCAATAGTGGTATCAGAGCCTACCTTGATCTATATAATCAAAGGTTAAATTATTATCTTGGTTATGATCATGCATGGTTTTTTTTGGTTTGGTTCAAGTTAGGTCAAGGGTTGAACCTGATTGAACATCCAAACCCTAATATGTCTTAGAGACATATTTTAAATATAAAATACATGATGTATGTATAGAATTTTTTTAGTAGCTTAGTATTCTAATTGGGGTTCATTACTAGGTCATTTAGTCATAAGAGCAAGTAGGGTTTAATGACCCTCTCTTCCTATTCTATAGGGTACTCTTATGGCATGTAGGGGTGCCACTTTGATGTCCCAAGAAGAAAAATTGAAAAAAGAGTATTTTGTATTCTTGCATGTTATTAAAATTTCATACATATGTGATACACTTAAGATGCTTAATTATAATCATGTATATGATTATGTTTTATATCTTAGAGATATGATTGGATGCTATGATTAGTTGTTATGATTTTTAAGATACAACTATATTAGTGCATCATTATGATTGATTGATTTAGGATGTGCTTGAGACCATTAAAACCCTCATAAAAATTATATTAAATCATAGTGTTGTAAACCAATAGCTGACCTATTTCTTGAATCGATTAATCATTTAGTGTCTAAGGAGTGTTTCAAGTGTGGTGGTTATTTAATTGGTTCCGTTGCTAGCCTGGCCGATTTTATTGGTGTTTAAAAAAAGCAACGAGAGGACTCCCACCAATCTTAACACTTTTTTGATCAATTGGATTAGTTCGAATCTTGAATGATGATAGCTCAGTATTTTAAACACTATATTTTCCTTCCTTCATGCCTAATCAATATCTTATCAAAAACTATAGTTGGTTTATTGTGATATCCACAAGACTTGCTATGGAGATTGATGTGGGTTTGTCTTGATGTATATTAGATGCTTTATGACATATTTTAGATATGTTGCTTTATTGTGATATCCACAAGGACAGTATTTTTTAGATATGACTACATGAAAATGAAGGGTCTGACTTAACTACAAAATACTATAGTTTGTTATGATATCCACAAGGCTATGAGTATTTTTAGAGACAAGGATTATGTTGAGAGTTGCATGAGATGCAATTGGATAGATTTTTCTATCTTTGAACTCTTTGAGGTTTGTTGTGATATCCATAAGACCTTAATAAGGGATTAGGGTCTCAACTCCATTAAGAAATCAGATTAGGATTTCTCGTTTACCATTGGAGAGGGCTACGTGTTGGGAATAGTATCCCAAAACCAATCGTCAGCCTGTTGATGGTTGAGCTCTTTGTTATATTAGTACATAAATTATAAATAAATAAAAATTATTTTGGTATTTTTCATCACAAATTATTATCTTCTAATGAACTCCTGTGTTGTGGTGAAGTCCTTAGGACTATTTAGACTCGACAAAAGAGGATTTGTCGTTTAGTCCTTAAATCTGTTTGCAATAAAATGATACATTGTTTTTAAGGATAACAATATTTATTGAGCATAGGTCGTTGTGTGCCATATAGGTTGGTTGTCCTCTTAACCAAGGAGTGTGGAGACACTGGTATGGCATACAGGTGAGATGTAAGGGTACATCTGCACTGAACGTGATCGACTCAAGAGCTATCTCTTCTATCAAGATTTGCTCCAATAGGATATGGATATAAATGTCCTTCTGACCTGAGACCACCACGGTGACTTGCAAGCAACTCACTGCACTTAGGCACTGGACTACCTGAATTTCTAATTCAGTGACGGAAGGCTGCTGGGTGTAGTCAAGTACTTGACTTGTCGGTGTGTGTGTCAAGATGGGATTGACCACTCCAATTCAGGAGCTGTGTACAGTTATGTTTCAATTTAGCAAAACCTTTACCAGGGTAGTCCTAGTGAGGAGTCACAGGACTAATTGAGTTGAGCACGACTCAGATGATCTAATCAGGGTTGACAGTTTAACCCTGAGTCATCCTAAACACAGGGGTCAAAAGGGATGAATTATACAGTAACCATATTCATGTAGGTTCTGAGTATTGCGATTGTGACTATTCGACCTATCCGAATATCGGATACCATTACTAGATGGTCACTTCGATTAGTACAGGAATTGGTTCCTGTGCTACCGGCTTAGGTTTGAACCTGCGGGGTCACACACATTAGAGGTTCCTATCTGATCTGATGGCTGATGAAGAGTCCTAATATTCATGAACTATGAGTCCTACGTGTCTGGGACTCTGTGATCGAGAATCAAGATTCTCTGATCACAAGTCCCACACATTTTGGGTATCGGGGTCAAGAGTCCCACTGGTTTGGGACTCTACGATCAAGGTTTCATATTGATGGATTTTGATACCTGATTGCCTATCAGATTTGGACTCAATATTTATGAGAGGTTTAATTAGTGATTGATCACTAATTAACTCAATTTGATTAAGTAATTATTTTTGGATCAAGTCCAATTGAATTGGATTCAGTTGGGTTTGACCCGATTAGGTTAAGAGTTGACCTAATCGTCGAGATGGTTTGATCCCTGATTTGATCAGGGTTGGGCTTAATCAATTCTTGATTTGATTAGGATTTTATTGAGCCTAATTAAGCCTAATTAAGTGGGGTTTAATTTAGTCTAATTGTGCTTAACCTATTTAGATTAGGTTGGCTCAATTAGGTTCAAACCACCTTGACCTTTCTCCCTGCGCCACCTCACTTCTTCTGTGCATATTTAAATTCACGAGAAGCAACTTCTCATGAATTTTCTCCATGCATAAGGCATCCCATGCCCACCATTGTGCACCAATTATATAGATAAAAATAAGTTGGTTGGCCATTCAAATTCAAAAGAAAGTTTGAATTTGAATGAGCAACCAACTAATCCATGCGCCATGCTCTTATCTTGTGTGTCCCATATTTTATATGAGAAAGTGTTTCTCATGTAAACTCTCCATGCACAAATCAACTCATGCCCCTTCTCTTCTCATGCCCAAGTGGATAGGGATGAGTTGGTTTTGCATTTGAATTCAAATTTGATTTGAATTCAAATATACAACCACTTATCTTTATCCTCTCATGCGGATAAGACACGTTCGACATTGTTTTAAAAGGAGGAGAAAGGTGGGGCATGTGTATAATTTTTTGGAGAAAAAGAGTGGGGCGTGAGGAAGCCTTGTGCATAAGTAGGAAGTCCATATCCTTCCGAGAGAAAAAGAAAGAAAAGAAGCAACAAGTGGGCGCAGGGTTTCCAGTGAGTTCCCTAGGGTTTCAGCCTGGGGTTCGGGAAGTGAGAAGGTGAGCTACGAGTGTCGTGAGCCCACCAAATTTTAGAAAGATCTTCAACATCCTCTTAAGCATGTCTACTAATGATCCAGAGTATCCAAAAAATTGGCAGACATTGATCGAAAGAGTTCGATCAACATCGGCCATTGAAAGGGCTCTACAACGACCTAGCACTCGTGAGGAGCCGATCAGACCAAGAGCCTCGTGTGGATGATCTACAGAGGCCAGATGTATTGTGTCGCTATATCACGATGATCAGACTCTCTCGACGGTGATCAGATTGCGGCAATCTACTACCCGCACAATGGTATTGTGTTCTGAACACATTACAGTAAAGTATTTACTGTTCAAATTCGAATTTCAAATTAAATCCATGCATGCTGTATATCATATTTAGATCTTAGTGTAGAGTAAATATATGTTAATTAATTAGATTAATTAATATTTTTTACTGTAAAATTATAATTTTGAAAAAAATTTAAAATTACCATTTTACCCCTGCACTCAAATTTCGCAACAAATGGTATCAAAGCAGATTCTAAGATATGATATATAAATTTTCATGCATAGATTAAGTTGTAATCTAAAAGTTTAAATTTAAAATTTAAAATTCAAAATTTGAAATTTGAATTTTGAAAGTTGTTCGAAATTCAAAATTCGAAAGTTTGAAATTCAAAATTTGAAAGTTGAATTTTAAAATTTGAAATTCAAAATTCAAAAATTTAAAATTTAAAATTTAAAATTTAAAATTTGAAATTTAAAATTTGGTTGAAATTTCAAATTTAAAATTCAAAATTTAAAATTCAAAATTTGAAATTCAAAAATTTAAAATTTGAAATTTGTTTGAAATGTAAAATTTAAAAATTTAAAATTTAAAATTTAAAATTTAAAATTTAAAATTTAAATTTTAAAATT